>NW_027441794.1:600000-844305 GCF_048569485.1 Anomaloglossus baeobatrachus | reverse complement strand
CAATGTGATCACGATTCTCCTGTGTATACCGGTGACCACGTGACCGGGGAGCGGAAAAAAACAGCCCGAACCATGATCACCAGGGTCTCCGCTACCCCTGCTAGCTGACACCCCGGAGATTATCCGACGCTGGGGGGCGGTATACACTGTTACCTTACTGCCATTATAATACGGCAATATATAAGAAGTGCCCTTCACTACTGACGTTTTACTCCGTACGGCGGTCGTAAAGGGGTTAAACTGAATGTACAAAACAATATGAAAATGATCCCACAATAACAGAGCCCCTGCACCTACCTCCACCTGCAGAGCCGCACACTAGATATATAATACCCTGCACCTACCTCCACCTGCAGAGCCGCACACCAGATATATAATACCCTGCACCTACCTCCACCTGCAGAGCCGCACACTAGATATATAATACCCTGCACCTACCTCACCTGCAGAGCCGCACACTAGATATATAATACCCCTGCACCTACCTCCACCTGCAGAGCCGCACACCAGATATATAATACCCTGCATACCTCCACCTGCAGAGCCGCACACTAGATATATAATACCCTGCACCTACCTCCCACCTGCAGAGCGCACACCAGATATATAATACCCTGCACCTACCTCCACCTGCAGAGCCGCACACTAGATATATAATACCCTGCACCTACCTCCACCTGCAGAGCCGCACACCTAGATATATAATACCCTGCACCTACCTCCACCTGCAGAGCCGCACACTAGATATATAATACCCCTGCACCTACCTCCACCTGCAGAGCCGCACACTAGATATATAATACCCTGCACCTACCTCCACCTGCAGAGCCGCACACTAGATATATAATACCCTGCACCTACCTCCACCTGCAGAGCCGCACACTAGATATATAATACCCTGCACCTACCTCCACCTGCAGAGCCGCACACTAGATATATAATACCCTGCACCTACCTCCACCTGCAGAGCCGCACACTAGATATATAATACCCTGCACCTACCTCCACCTGCAGAGCCGCACACTAGATATATAATACCCTGCACCTACCTCCACCTGCAGAGCCGCACACTAGATATATAATACCCTGCACCTACCTCCACCTGCAGAGCCGCACACTAGATATATAATACCCTGCACCTACCTCCACCTGCAGAGCCGCACACTAGATATATAATACCCTGCACCTACCTCCACCTGCAGAGCCGCACACTAGATATATAATACCCTGCACCTACCTCCACCTGCAGAGCCGCACACTAGATATATAATACCCTGCACCTACCTCCACCTGCAGAGCCGCACACTAGATATATAATACCCTGCACCTACCTCCACCTGCAGAGCCGCACACTAGATATATAATACCCTGCACCTACCTCCACCTGCAGAGCCGCACACTAGATATATAATACCCTGCACCTACCTCCACCTGCAGAGCCGCACACTAGATATATAATACCCTGCACCTACCTCCACCTGCAGAGCCGCACACTATATATAATACCCTGCACCTACCTCCACCTGCAGAGCCGCACACTAGATATATAATACCCTGCACCTACCTCCACCTGCAGAGCCGCACACTAGATATATAATACCCTGCACCTACCTCCACCTGCAGAGCCGCACACTAGATATATAATACCCTGCACCTACCTCCACCTGCAGAGCCGCACACTAGATATATAATACCCTGCACCTACCTCCACCTGCAGAGCCGCACACTAGATATATAATACCCTGCACCTACCTCCACCTGCAGAGCCGCACACTAGATATATAATACCCTGCACCTACCTCCACCTGCAGAGCCGCACACTAGATATATAATACCCTGCACCTACCTCCACCTGCAGAGCCGCACACTAGATATATAATACCCTGCACCTACCTCCACCTGCAGAGCCGCACACTAGATATATAATACCCTGCACCTACCTCCACCTGCAGAGCCCGCACACTAGATATATAATACCCTGCACCTACCTCCACCTGCAGAGCCGCACACTAGATATATAATACCCTGCACCTACCTCCACCTGCAGAGCCGCACACTAGATATATAATACCCTGCACCTACCTCCACCTGCAGAGCCGCACACTAGATATATAATACCCTGCACCTACCTCCACCTGCAGAGCCGCACACTAGATATATAATACCCTGCACCTACCTCCACCTGCAGAGCCGCACACTAGATATATAATACCCTGCACCTACCTCCACCTGCAGAGCCGCACACTAGATATATAATACCCTGCACCTACCTCCACCTGCAGAGCCGCACACTAGATATATAATACCCTGCACCTACCTCCACCTGCAGAGCCGCACACTAGATATATAATACCCTGCACCTACCTCCACCTGCAGAGCCGCACACTAGATATATAATACCCTGCACCTACCTCCACCTGCAGAGCCGCACACTAGATATATAATACCCTGCACCTACCTCCACCTGCAGAGCCGCACACTAGATATATAATACCCTGCACCTACCTCCACCTGCAGAGCCGCACACTAGATATATAATACCCTGCACCTACCTCCTCCTGCAGAGCCGCACACTAGATATCTAATACCCTGCACCTACCTCCACCTGCAGAGCCGCACACTAGATATCTAATACCCTGCACCTACCTCCACCTGCAGAGCCGCACACTAGATATCTAATACCCTGCACCTACCTCCACCTGCAGAGCCGCACACTAGATATCTAATACCCTGCACCTACCTCCACCTGCAGAGCCGCACACTAGATATCTAATACCCTGCACCTACCTCCACCTGCAGAGCCGCACACTAGATATATAATACCCTGCACCTACCTCCACCTGCAGAGCCGCACACTAGATATATAATACCCTGCACCTACCTCCTCCTGCAGAGCCGCACACTAGATATATAATACCATGCACCTACCTCCACCTGCAGAGCCGCACACTAGATATATAATACCCTGCACCTACCTCCACCTGCAGAGCCGCACACTAGATATATAATACCCTGCACCTACCTCCACCTGCAGAGCCGCACACTAGATATATAATACCCTGCACCTACCTCCACCTGCAGAGCCGCACACTAGATATATAATACCCTGCACCTACCTCCACCTGCAGAGCCGCACACTAGATATATAATACCATGCACCTACCTCCACCTGCAGAGCCGCACACTAGATATATAATACCCTGCACCTACCTCCACCTGCAGAGCCGCACACTAGATATATAATACCCTGCACCTACCTCCACCTGCAGAGCCGCACACTAGATATATAATACCATGCACCTACCTCCACCTGCAGAGCCGCACACTAGATATATAATACCCTGCACCTACCTCCACCTGCAGAGCCGCACACTAGATATATAATACCCTGCACCTACCTCCACCTGCAGAGCCGCACACTAGATATATAATACCCTGCACCTACCTCCACCTGCAGAGCCGCACACTAGATATATAATACCCTGCACCTACCTCCCCTGCAGAGCCACACACTAGATATATAATACCCTGCACCTACCTCCACCTGCAGAGCCGCACACTAGATATATAATACCCTGCACCTACCTCCACCTGCAGAGCCGCACACTAGATATATAATACCCTGCACCTACCTCCTCCTGCAGAGCCGCACACTAGATATATAATACCCTGCACCTACCTCCTCCTGCAGAGCCGCACACTAGATATATAATACCCTGCACCTACCTCCACCTGCAGAGCCGCACACTAGATATATAATACCCTGCACCTACCTCCACCTGCAGAGCCGCACACTAGATATATAATACCCTGCACCTACCTCCTCCTGCAGAGCCGCACACTAGATATATAATACCCTGCACCTACCTCCACCTGCAGAGCCGCACACTAGATATATAATACCCTGCACCTACCTCCACCTGCAGAGCCGCACACTAGATATATAATACCCTGCACCTACCTCCACCTGCAGAGCCGCACACTAGATATATGGTAGAGGCTAGATCGGAGTTGATTTTTTGAGGTGGGAGGAGTGATTTCATGAAATCATGATGTCACCGGAAAAGGCGGGGCTTTCTCAGTGCCGTGCAGATCTGTGGGCGGGAAGCAGCAGTGCTCGTGCTCCTCTGTGCAGAGCGGACGGATCCTGACCCTGAGGTGGAGAAGAGTCAGCGTTTCCTCATTAGTTATAGCTCTGGGGTCTCAGCCTGGATGTTGGGGGCACAGAGCAGTGTCTCCTGTCTGTGTTGGGGGCTGCAGCTCGTGTATGTCTCAGGCTTCAATAAGGTAAGTGTCTTATGGGGGGTTACACGGAGCAGGGGATGATACTGTACGTTTGGTGGGGCTCGCACTGGCCGGGGGGCGACGCTGCACGTTTGGGGGGACTCGCACTGGCCGCGGTGCGACGCTGCACGTTTGGGGGGCTCGCACTGGCCAGGGGGGGAGGCTGCATGTTTGGGGGGCTCGCACTGGCCAGGGGGTTAGGCTGCATGTTTGGGGGGCTCGCACTGGCCAGGGGGTGAGGCTGCATGTTTGGGGGGGGCTCGCACTGGCCGGGGGGATACGCTGCAAGTTTGGGGTGCTATCACTAGCCGGGGGGCAACGCTGTACGTTTGGGGGTGCTCGCACTAGCCGGGGGGGGCGACGCTGCACGTTTGGGGTGGCTCGCACTGGCCGGGGGGCGATGCTGCACGTTTGGGGGGGGCTCGCACTGGCCGGGGGATGACGCTGTACGTTTGGGGGGGCTCGCACTGGCCGGGGGGATGACGCTGTACATTTGGGGAGGCTCGCACTGGCCGGGGGGCGACGCTGCACGTTTGGGGGGGCTCGCACTGGCCGGGGGGCGACGCTGCACGTTTGGGGGGGCTCGCACTGGCCGGGGGGCGACGCTGCACGTTTGGGTGGGCTCGCACTGGCCGGGGGGCGACGCTGCACGTTTGGGGGGGCTCGCACTGGCCGCGGTGCGACGCTGCACGTGTGGGGGGATGGCACTGGCCGGGTTGGTGACGCTGCACGTTTGGGGGGGGCTCGCACTGGCCGGGTTGGTGACGCTGCACGTTTGGGGGGGGCTCGCACTGGCCGGGGTGCGACGCTGCACGTTTGGGGGGGCTCGCACTGGCCGGGGGGCGACGCTGCACGTTTGGGGGGGCTCGCACTGGCCGCGGTGCGACGCTGCACGTTTGGGGGGGCTCGCACTGGCCGGGGTGCGACGCTGCATGTTTGGGGGGGCTCGCACTGGCCGGGGTGCGACGCTGCACGTTTGGGGGGGATGGCACTAGCCGGGGGGCGACGCTGCAAGTTTGGGGTGGCTCGCACTGGCCGGGGGGCGACGCTGCACGTTTGGGGGGGCTCACACTGGCCGGGGGGATGATGCTGTACGTTTGGGGGGGCTCGCACTGGCCGCGGTGCGACGCTGCACGTTTGGTGGGGCTCGCACTGGCCGGGGGGCGACGCTGCACGTTTGGGGGGACTCGCACTGGCCGCGGTGCGACGCTGCACGTTTGGGGGGGCTCGCACTGGCCAGGGGGGGAGGCTGCATGTTTGGGGGGCTCGCACTGGCCAGGGGGTGAGGCTGCATGTTTGGGGGGCTCGCACTGGCCAGGGGGTGAGGCTGCATGTTTGGGGGGGCTCGCACTGGCCGGGGGGATACGCTGCAAGTTTGGGGGTGCTCGCACTAGCCGTGGGGGCAACGCTGTACGTTTGGGGGTGCTCGCACTAGCCGGGGGGGCGACGCTGCACGTTTGGGGGGGGTGGCGGCACTGGCCGGGGGGCGACGCTGCACGTTTGGGGGGGCTCGCACTGGCCGCGGTGCGACGCTGCACGTTTGGGGGGATGGCACTGGCCGGGTTGGGTGATGCTGCACGTTTGGGGGGGGCTCGCACTGGCCGGGGTGCGACGCTGCACGTTTGGGGGGCTCGCACTGGCCGGGGGGCGACGCTGCACGTTTGGGGGGGCTCGCACTGGCCGCGGTGCGATGCTGCACGTTTGGGGGGGGCTCGCACTGGTCGGGGTGCGACGCTGCATGTTTGGGGGGGCTCGCACTGGCCGGGGTGCGACGCTGCACGTTTGGGGGGGATGGCACTGGCCGGGGGGCGACGCTGCACGTTTGGGGGGGCTCGCACTGGCCGCGGTGCGATGCTGCACGTTTGGGGGGGCTCGCACTGGTCGGGGTGCGACGCTGCATGTTTGGGGGGGCTCGCACTGGCCGGGGTGCGACGCTGCACGTTTGGGGGGGATGGCACTGGCCGGGGGGCGACGCTGCAAGTTTGGGGTGGCTCGCACTGACCGGGGGGCGACGCTGCACGTTTGGGGGGCTCACACTGGCCGGGGGGATGATGCTGTACGTTTGGGGGGGCTCGCACTGGCCGCGGTGCGACGCTGCACGTTTGGTGGGGCTCGCACTGGCCGGGGGGCGACGCTGCACGTTTGGTGGGGCTCGCACTGGCCGGGGGGCGACGCTGCACGTTTGGTGGGGCTCGCACTGGCCGGGGGGCGACGCTGCACGTTTGGGGGGACTCGCACTGGCCGCGGTGCGACGCTGCACGTTTGGGGGGCTCGCACTGGCCAGGGGGGGAGGCTGCATGTTTGGGGGGCTCGCACTGGCCAGGGGGTGAGGCTGCATGTTTGGGGGGCTCCGCACTGGCCAGGGGGTGAGGCTGCATGTTTGGGGGGGCTCGCACTGGCCGGGGGGATACGCTGCAAGTTTGGGGGTGCTCGCACTAGCCGGGGGGGCAACGCTGTACGTTTGGGGGTGCTCGCACTAGCCGGGGGGGGCGACGCTGCACGTTTGGGGTGGCTCGCACTGGCCGGGGGGCGATGCTGCACGTTTGGGGGGGGCTCGCACTGGCCGGGGGGATGATGCTGTACGTTTGGGGGGGCTCGCACTAGCCGGGGGGCGACGCTGCACGTTTGGGGGGGCTCGCACTGGCCGGGGGGCGACGCTGCACGTTTGGGGGGGCTGGCAGGGGGCGACGCTGCACGTTTGGGGGGGCTGGCACTGGGCAGGGGGCGACGCTGCACGCTTGGGGGGGGCTCGCACTGGCCGGGGGGCGACGTTGCACGTTTGCGGAGCTCGCAGTGGCCAGGGGGTGACGCTGCATGTTTGGGGGGCTCGCAGTGGCCAGGGGGCGACGCTTCACGTTTGGGGGGGGGGGGGGGGGGGGCTGGCACTGGGCAGGGGGCGACGCTTCACGTTTGGGGGGGCTGGCACTGGGCAGGGGGCGACGCTGCACGTTTGGGGGGCTGGCAGGGGGCGACGCTGCACGTTTGGGGGGGCTGGCACTGGGCAGGGGGGCGACGTTGCACGTTTGCGGGGCTCGCAGTGGCCAGGGGGTGACGCTGCATGTTTGGGGGGCTCGCGGTGGCCAGGGGGTGACGCTGCACGTTTGGGGGGCTCGCAGTGGCCAGGGGGTGACGCTGCACGTTTGGGGGGCTCGCAGTGGCCAGGGGGGTGACGCTGCACGTTTGGGGGGCTCGCAGTGGCCAGGGGGTGACGCTGCACGTTTGGGGGGCTCGCAGTGGCCAGGGGGTGACGCTGCATGTTTGGGGGGCTCGCAGTGGCTAGGGGGTGACGCTGCATGTTTGGGGGAATCGCAGTGGCCAGGTGGCCAGGGGGGTGACGCTGCATGTTTAAGGGGGGGGGCTCGCGAGGGGCGACGCTGCACGTTTGGGGGGTTCTCGCTGGGCAGTGGTGCGTGTTGTTGTGGGCTCTCGTGGGGCAGGCTCTCGTGGGGCAGTGGTGCTTGTTGTTGTGCGCTCTCGCGGGGGCATAGGTGCGTGTTGGTTGGTGCGTTCTCGCGGGGCATTGGTGCGTGTTGTTGTGCGCTCTCGCGGGGCATTGGTGCGTGTTGTTGTGCGCTCTCGCGGGCAGTGGTGCGTGTTGTGGGGGCTCTCGCGGGGCAGTGGTGCGTGTTGTGGGGGCTCTCGCGGGGCCTCTCTCCCTGCGAACCCCCCCGACGTGCAGCCTCTCTCTCCCTGCGAGCCCCCCCGACGTGCAGCCTCTCTCTCCCTGCGAGCCCCCCGACGTGCAGCCTCTCTCTCCCTGCGGAGCCCCCCCGACGTGCAGCCTCTCTCTCCCTGCGAGCCCCCCCGACGTGCAGCCTCTCTCCCTGCGAGCCCCTCCCGACGTGCAGCCTCTCGATCCCTGCGAGCCCCCCCGACGTGCAGCCTCTCTCTCCCTGCGAGCCCCCCCGACGTGCAGCCTCTCTCTCCCTGCGAGCCCCCCCGACGTGCAGCCTCTCTCTCCCTGCGAGCCCCCCCGACGTGCAGCCCTCTCTCTCCCTGCGAGCCCCCCCGACGTGCAGCCTCTCTCTCCCTGCGAGCCCCCCCGACGTGCAGCCTCTCTCTCCCTGCGAGCCCCCCCCGACGTGCAGCCTCTCTCTCCTGCGAGCCCCCCCGACGTGCAGGCCTCTCTCTCCCTGCGAGCCCCCCCGACGTGCAGCCTCTCTCTCCTGCGAGCCCCCCCGACGTGCAGCCTCTCTCTCCCTGCGAGCCCCCCCCGACGTGCAGCCTCTCTCTCCCTGCGAGCCCCCCCCCGACGTGCAGCCTCTCTCTCCCTGCGAGCCCCCCCCCGACGTGCAGCCTCTCTCTCCCTGCGAGCCCCCCCCGACGTGCAGCCCTTTCTCCCTGCGAGCCCCCCCCCGACGTGCAGCCTCTTCTCCTGCGAGCCCCCCCGACGTGCAGCCTCTCTCTCCCTGCGAGCCCCCCCGACGTGCAGCCTCTCTCTCCCTGCGAGCCCCCCCGACGTGCAGCCTCTCTCTCCCTGCGAGCCCCCCCCGACGTGCAGCCTCTCTCTCCCTTGCGAGCCCCCCCGACGTGCAGCCTCTCTCTCCCTGCGAGCCCCCCCCGACGTGCAGCCTCTCTCTCCCTGCGAGCCCCCCCCGACGTGCAGCCTCTCTCTCCCTGCGAGCCCCCCCCGACGTGCAGCCTCTCTCTCCCTGCGAGCCCCCCCCGACGTGCAGCCTCTCTCTCCCTGCGAGCCCCCCCCGACGTGCAGCCTCTCTCTCCCTGCGAGCCCCCCCCGACGTGCAGCCTCTCTCTCCCTGCGAGCCCCCCCGACGTGCAGCCTCTCTCTCCCTGCGAGCCCCCCCCGACGTGCAGCCTCTCTCTCCCTGGCGAGCCCCCCCCGACGTGCAGCCTCTCTCTCCCTGCGAGCCCCCCCCGACGTGCAGCCTCTCTCTCCCTGCGAGCCCGTGTGTGTGTGGGGCCGTGTGTGTGTGTGTGTGTGTGTGGGGGCCGTGTGTGTGTGTGTGTGGGGCCGTGTGTGTGTGTGTGTGGGGCCGTGTGTGTGTGTGTGTGGGGCCGTGTGTGTGTGTGTGTGGGCCGTGTGTGTGTGTGTGGGGCCGTGTGTGTGTGTGTGTGTGGGGCCGTGTGTGTGTGTGTGTGGGGCCGTGTGTGTGTGTGTGTGGGGCCGTGTGTGTGTGTGTGTGGGGCCGTGTGTGTGTGTGTGTGTGGGGCCGTGTGTGTGTGTGTGTGTGGGGCCGTGTGTGTGTGTGTGTGTGGTGTGTGGGGCCGTGTGTGTGTGTGTGTGTGTGTGTGTGTGTGTGTGGGCCGTGTGTGTGTGTGTGGGGCCGTGTGTGTGTGTGTGGGGCCGTGTGGTGTGTGTGTGTGTGTGGGGCCGTGTGTGTGTGGGGCCGTGTGTGTGTGTGTGTGGGGCCGTGTGTGTGGTGTGTGTGTGGGGCCGTGTGTGTGTGTGTGTGGGCCGTGTGTGTGTGTGTGTGGGGCCGTGTGTGTGTGTGTGTGGGGCCGTGTGTGTGTGTGCTGTGTGTGGGGCCGTGTGTGTGTGTGTGTGTGGGGCCGTGTGTGTGTGTGTGGGGCCGTGTGTGTGTGTGGGCCGTGTGTGTGTGTGGGGCCGTGTGTGTGTGTGTGGGGCCGTGTGTGTGTGTGTGTGGGGCCGTGTGTGTGTGTGTGTGTGGGCCGTGTGTGTGTGTGTGTGGGCCGTGTGTGTGTGTGTGTGGGGCCGTGTGTGTGTGTGTGTGTGTGGGGCCGTGTGTGTGTGTGTGTGTGTGGGGCCGTGTGTGTGTGTGTGTGTGTGGGGCCGTGTGTGTGTGTGTGTGTGTGGGGCCGTGTGTGTGTGTGTGTGTGTGGGGCCGTGTGTGTGTGGGGCCGTGTGTGTGTGGGGCCGTGTGTGTGTGGGGCCGTGTGTGTGTGGGGCCGTGTGTGTGTGGGGCCGTGTGTGTGTGTGGGGCCGTGTGTGTGTGTGTGGCCGTGTGTGTGTGTGTGGCCGTGTGTGTGTGTGTGGCCGTGGTGTGTGTGAGTGGCCGTGTGTGTGTGTGTGGCCGTGTGTGTGTGTGTGGCCGTGTGTGTGTGTGTGGCCGTGTGTGTGTGTGTGGCCGTGTGTGTGTGTGTGCGTGTGTGTGTGTGTGGCCGTGTGTGTGTGTGTGGCCGTGTGTGTGTGTGTGTGGCCGTGTGTGTGTGTGTGGCCGTGTGTGTGTGTGTGGCCGTGTGTGTGTGTGTGGCCGTGTGTGTGTGTGTGGCCGTGTGTGTGTGTGTGGCCGTGTGTGTGTGTGTGGCCGTGTGTGTGTGTGTGGCCGTGTGTGTGTGTGTGGCCGTGTGTGTGTGTGTGGCCGTGTGTGTGTGTGTGGCCGTGTGTGTGTGTGTGTGCCGTGTGTGTGTGTGTGTGTGGCCGTGTGTGTGTGTGTGGGGCCGTGTGTGTGTGTGTGTGGGCCGTGTGTGTGTGTGTGGGGCCGTGGTGTGTGTGTGTGGGGCCGTGTGTGTGTGTGTGGGGCCGTGTGTGTGTGTGTGTGTGGCCGTGTGTGTGTGTGTGTGTGGCCGTGTGTGTGTGTGTGAGTGGCCGTGTGTGTGTGTGTGTGTGGCCGTGTGTGTGTGTGTGTGTGTGGCCGTGTGTGTGTGTGTGTGTGTGGCCGTGTGTGTGTGTGTGTGTGTGGCCGTGTGTGTGTGTGTGTGTGGCCGTGTGTGTGTGTGTGTGTGGCCGTGTGTGTGTGTGTGTGTGGCCGTGTGTGTGTGTGTGTGTGGCCGTGTGTGTGTGTGTGTGTGGCCGTGTGTGTGTGTGTGTGTGGCCGTGGTGTGTGTGGTGTGTGTGGCCGTGTGTGTGTGTGTGTGTGGCCGTGTGTGTGTGTGTGTGTGCCGTGTGTGTGTGTGTGTGTGGCCGTGTGTGTGTGTGTGTGTGGCCGTGTGTGTGTGTGTGTGTGGCCGTGTGTGTGTGTGTGTGTGGCCGTGTGTGTGTGTGTGTGTGGCCGTGTGTGTGTGTGTGTGTGGCCGTGTGTGTGTGTGTGTGGCCGTGTGTGTGTGTGTGTGGCCGTGTGTGTGTGTGTGTGGCCGTGTGTGTGTGTGTGTGTGGCCGTGTGTGTGTGTGTGTGGTGTGGCCGTGTGTGTGTGTGTGGCCGTGTGTGGCCGTGTGTGGTGGCCGTGTGTGGCCGTGTGTGTGGCCGTGTGTGGCCGTGTGTGTGGCCGTGTGTGGCCGTGTGTGTGGCCGTGTGTGGCCGTGTGTGTGTGTGTGTGTGGCCGTGTGTGTGTGTGTGTGTGGCCGTGTGTGTGTGTGTGGTGGCCGTGTGTGTGTGTGTGGCCGTGTGTGTGTGGCCGTGTGTGTGTGTGTGTGTGGCCGTGTGTGGGTGTGTGGCCGTGTGTGTGTGTGTGTGTGGCCGTGTGCCGTGTGTGTGTGGCCGTGTGTGTGTGTGTGTGTGGCCGTGTGTGTGTGTGTGTGTGGCCGTGTGTGTGTGGTGTGGTGTGCCGTGTGTGTGTGTGTGTGGCCGTGTGTGTGTGTGTGTGGCCGTGTGTGTGTGTGTGTGGCCGTGTGTGTGTGTGTGTGGCCGTGTGTGTGTGTGTGGCCGTGTGTGTGTGTGTGTGGCCGTGTGTGTGTGTGTGTGGCCGTGTGTGTGTGTGGGGCCGTGTGTGTGTGTGGGGCCGTGTGTGTGTGTGTGGGCCGTGTGTGTGTGTGGGGCCGTGTGTGTGTGTGTGGCCGTGTGTGTGTGTGTGGGCCGTGTGTGTGTGTGTGGCCGTGTGTGTGTGTGTGGCCGTGTGTGTGTGTGTGGCCGTGTGTGTGTGTGTGGCCGTGTGTGTGTGTGTGGCCGTGTGTGTGTGTGTGGCCGTGTGTGTGTGTGTGGCCGTGTGTGTGTGTGTGGCCGTGTGTGTGTGTGTGGCCGTGTGTGTGTGTGTGGCCGTGTGTGTGTGTGGTGGCCGTGTGTGTGTGTGTGGCCGTGTGTGTGTGTGTGCCGTGTGTGTGTGTGGCCGTGTTGTGTGGTGTGGCCGTGTGTGTGTGTGGGGCCGTGTGTGTGTGTGGGGCCGTGTGTGTGTGTGGGGCCGTGTGTGTGTGTGGGGCCGTGTGTGTGTGTGGGGCCGTGTGTGTGTGTGGGGCCGTGTGTGTGTTGGGGGCCGTGTGTGTGTGTGGGGCCGTGTGTGTGTGTGGGGCCGTGTGTGTGTGTGTGGGGCCGTGTGTGTGTGTGTGGGGCCGTGTGTGTGTGTGTGGCCGTGTGTGTGTGTGTGTGGCCGTGTGTGTGTGTGGGGCCGTGTGTGTGTGTGTGTGGCCGTGTGTGTGTGTGGGGCCGTGTGTGTGTGTGTGGGGCCGTGTGTGTGTGTGGGGGCCGTGTGTGTGTGTGGGGCCGTGTGTGTGTGTGGGGCCGTGTGTGTGTGTGGGGGCCGGTGTGTGTGTGTGGGGCCGTGTGTGTGTGTGGGGCCGTGTGTGTGTGTGGGGCCGTGTGTGTGTGTGGGGCCGTGTGTGTGTGTGTGTGTGGCGCCGTGTGTGTGTGTGGGGCCGTGTGTGTGTTGGGTGGGGCTCGCAGGGAGAGAGGCTGCACGTTGGGTGGGGGGGAGCTCGCAGGGAGAGAGGCTGCACGTTGGGTGGGGGGGAGCTCGCAGGGGGAAAGAGGCTGCACGTTGGGGGAGGGGAGCTCGCAGGGGGAAAGAGGCTGCACGTTGGGGGAGGGGAGCTTGCAGGGGGAAAGGCTGCACGTTGGGGGGGGGAGCTTGCAGGGGGAAAGGCTGCACGTTGGGGGGGGGGGGGAGCTTGCAGGGGGAAAGGCTGCACGTTGGGGGGGGGGGAGCTTGCAGGGGGAAAGGCTGCACGTTGGGGGGGGCGGGAGCTTGCAGGGGGGAGAGAGGCTGCACGTTGGGGGGGGGAAGCTTGCAGGGGGAAAGGCTGCACGTTGGGGAGGGGAGCTTGCAGGGGGAAAGAGGCTGCACGTTGGGGGGGAGGGAGCTTGCAGGGGGAGAGAGGCTGCACGTTGGGGGGTGGAGCTTGCAGGGGGAGAGAGGCTGCACGTTGGGGGGGGAGCTTGCAGGGGGAGAGAGGCTGCACGTGGGGGCCGAGCTTGCAGGGGAAGAGAGGCTGCACGTGGGGGGCTCGTGCTGGGCAGGGGGCCGTGTTGCACTTTGTGGAAGGTGTGCTATTAATCTTCTCCCTTTGTTTTTCTAACACAGTTTGTGACTACTGGCATCTGGTGTAATTGCCCCCCCGTCGTCCCACCTTAGAGACTGAGAGAACAGTGTGGTCTAATGCACATCACACCTCCTGTGTCCTCCAATGTATTCAGCAAGAGGATTTTTATGGTAAATGGAGAAATACAATTTTTACACTAAAACGCACGGGACTCGGATACAAAAGATTTTTTTTCTTTCATTGTTGCCAATGTCCCAACATGGCTTTATTCTACGTATTAATTTGTAAAGTTGATTGTTAGTGTATATTTGTATCCCCGACCTACCTGTCTCCCCCTCCCTAATTACCCTGTAGACTGTGAGCCTCCGAGGGCAGGGTCCCGCTCCCCTCTGTACCCGTCTGTCAGTGTTATATATTTGTATCCCCGACCTTCTGTCTCCTCCCCATTACCCTGTAGACTGTAAGCCCCTGAGGGCAGGGTCCGCTCCCCTCTGTACCCGTCTGTGAGGATTGGTTTATTCACTGTAATTTATATCTGTATGTTGGGTGTAACCCATTCCCATGTACAGCATGGAATAAATGTTCTCTATAAAAATAAAACTGTATAAATATATTTCTCCTTTTTTTTTTTTTTTTTTTTTTAAATTGATATACTTATTTTAATAAAACTGTTCTAGAAGTTTGGGCTGAATGTTCATTTCTATAATGATAAAGCTCTGTGTGACATTAGTGAGCAGTCACAGTGTTGTAGGTAGTTTCCAAAACATCTCAGTCCTCACATGTAGACCCACAGTAAACTGATCAGATCTCGCTGACAATTTATTTTCTGTCTTTAGCAGCGCCTGATCCTCTTATGCCCCCCATTTATTAGGCCCCAGTCCTGTTTCACCGTGTTTCCCTCCTTTGGTGGCAACATAACTCCATGAGGCTCACACCGCCTGATTCCGGTCATATGGGGCGAAACGTTTTTGTTTTTTTCTTTTAAATTTAAAGGGACGTAAGTTGCTTTTTGCTGAGCGTCTGAAGCTGTTGCCACCACTGTTCCATAGGACGGGCTCTGGCAGAGGTGACACTACATATTTTACAGAGGGGTAACAATACTTCTTAGAAATTTTGAGAAGTATTTTTAGCCGCTGAGGAGAACATCATAATTTGCAGCAACTCAAAATGATAGTACATACAGTAGATGGGTATCTATAAGGCCCCTTTCAGATGTCCGTGTTTAAACAGGTGCAAGCCACACGTACCAGTATGGTTGTCCGTGTGGTACCGGTAAAAAAAAAAAAAGTAAGATACTGAAATGAATGTTTTGGTTTTTTTTTTTGTTTAATGTGGAAAGCCTGAAAAATTAAAGATATAGGAAGATAAATAGAGCTTATAGAATAGTGTTCTAGAGATAGTTAGCTTGACCAGCATTTTTACACCATTTTTATTTTTTAATTTAAAAAAAAAAGTGGGGTCCCCCCAACTTTCATATCCAGCACAGGAACAGCAGCAGCTGTAGGCTGAAATCCTCAGCTCTTTGCAGTACCTTGGCTGGTTATGAAAAATAGAGGGGATCCCACGCTTATTTTTTACATTTTTAGATTAAAAAAAATTACGTGTGGTCCCCTCTATTTTTACTAAAAAAACAGCCATGGTACAGCAGACAACTGGGGGATGATATTCTTAGGGTGGAAAGGGCCATGGTTATTTGGCCCTTTCCAGCCTAACAATAGCAGCCCACAGACGCCCGAGAAGTGGCACATCAATTAGATGCAGCAATTGTGGTGCTGGACCTGGCTCTTCCCATTGCTTTGGTGCAATGGCAAACTGGGTAATATTTGTAGGGTTGATGCCAGCTCCAGCATACACCCCTACTACTAATCCAGTAGATGAAAGGAGAATAAAAAACTTTATTTGAACAAAAAACCTTCGACTCAGACCTCATTCACCAATTTATTTGATTTTTATAAATAAAAAACAGTTCTACCGTAATCTATGGTGAGGTCCCACGACATTTCCCAAAAGCAAACCTGGAA
The DNA here is from genome assembly GCF_048569485.1 of Anomaloglossus baeobatrachus. Lineage (NCBI taxonomy): Eukaryota > Metazoa > Chordata > Amphibia > Anura > Aromobatidae > Anomaloglossus > Anomaloglossus baeobatrachus. The sequence continues at coordinate 828,951 of NW_027441794.1, read as the reverse complement.
AGACATAAAAGAGAAAATCATTCAATAAATAAAAACAAAAGACATCCTCTTTTCCAATTTATTTCTCTATCAAAGCCCTAATCCTGGTCTGCCGAAAGCCAATTGGGGGCGGTTACATCAATCCTATACTACTGTCACACTCAATGGAGAACCGGACATTCCTCATTGGTTGTGAGAGTACACACACACTCACTCACTCACACACTCACACACACTCTCTCTCTCTCTCTCTCTCTCTCTCTCTCTCTCTCTCTCTCTCTGCTGTGGATGCTTCTGTTTGATGACCTTCATCTCGTAAGGTGAGCTCAGGTTATTCAGGTCAGCAGTATGTGTGCGGGCGCGGCAGTGATGTCACAGGTTAATCAGAGTTCACGATGAACTCAGATGACATCCTGATGACACCCGCGCTACTGTGGGGGTCGCGGCAGTAACGTCATGGGTTCATCGGAGTTCTCAATAAACTTTGAAGAACCCGTGAAGTCACTGTCGCTACACCCGCGGTGGCGTAGGCGTTGTCAGGATATCAGAGTTCCTTGGATACTCACCTGTCCCCAGCGATGCTGTCCCTGGCACTGATGTCTATGGTGCTGCTGCTTCCAGGTCCTCCGTTGAGTGCATATTCATTGAGTATAATGAGCGGGGATCGGAAGCAAGTGACAGCAGGGCTGGAGACAAGTAAGTATAAAAATTCATTTTATTTCAGAGACACGTGTTTTCTCTGGTTCTTGTCACACGGATCACATCAGTGTGACACCCGTGCTGCCTGAGAAAAAAAAAACTGTCTGCGTGCAGGGAAATGTGGGGCAACACGGTCCATGTAAAAACATGCATGTGTGAGGAACACTATAGAATAACATGAGTACGTGTGGCATCCGTGTTAAAAATGGATGTCACACATACCTGAAACATATGGATAAAAATTCCCCGTTTTCCCAATCGGTGCGGGTTCCAGTGATCGGACACTGATCAGCAGGTGATCACCTTGCCCATGGATAGGTGATAACTTGTTTTCACTAAACAATCCCTTTAAGGCGTGTAAACATTTCCTGCAATCATTTGGCCGACAGCTCTCTCTTGACTATCACATACAGGAGTGCTCGGCCAAATGTTCTTGTGTTCTCTCTCTGAGAGCTGATTGTCGCCTCCTCTGGGGGTGGATTATCTTTCAAGAGATCAAAAGCATCAACAAGTGGAATTCAAACACGCCGGTTCCTTCCCTCCCTTTAAGCTGGGTTCACACTAAGCGACAGCGACGTCGCTGTTACGTCACCATTTTCTGTGACGTAACAGCGACCTTGTAAGTCGCTGTTATGATCGCTGCTTAGCTGTCAAACACAGCGACGCAGCAGCGATCATAACGTCGCTGTGCTACATGTGCAGAGAGCAGGGAGCCGCGCTTAGCGCTGGCTCCTTGCTCTCCTAGGTACAGTACACATCGGGTTAATTAACCCGATGTGTGCTGCAGCTACATGTCACAGTGCAGAGAGCAGGGAGCCGCGCACACTGCTTAGCGCTGGCTCCTTGCTCTCCTTGCTACAGTATACATCGGGTTAATTACCCGATGCGTACTGCAGCCACATGTGCACAGAGCAGGAGCCGGCGCTGGCAGCAAGAGCGGAGGCTGGTAACGAAGGTAAATATCGGGTAACCAGGGAAAGGTCTTCCCTTGGTTACCCAATGTTTACGCTGGTTACAGCTTAACGCAGCTGCCAGACGCCGGCTCCTGCTCCCTGCTCGCTTCATTTCGTCGCTCTCTCGCTGTCACACACAGCGATGTGTGTGTCACAGCGGGAGAGTGACGACCAAAAAATTAAGCTGGACATTCAGCAACGACCGGCGACCTCACAGCAGGGGCCAGCTCGTTGCTGGATGTCACACACAGCGACGGGACGTCACTGCAACGTCACAGAAAATGGTGACGTAGCAGCGACCTCGTTGTCGCTGTGTGTGACACCAGCTTTACATCCATTCTCGAGGTAAGTCAGATAGCCCCCATACACATCATATTGTTGTCTGATCCGGGCAATTTTAGCCCTGTGTTTAGGGAGCTTTCATGTAATCTGTATAAGGGCTTATTCAAACATCTATGAACGTCAGTACAATCTCTGAACACAATGCATGGACTGGCTGAGGCCGTCCTTATAGACAGTGCTGTGAGCTCAGAAATCATGAACCTCAGTGCAGCAACTCCGCTCTAGTCACCTCTAGTGAGATAGAATGGAGTTACTGTACAGGGGACGTTCCTTACAGACAGTGCTGTGAGATCAGAAATCATGAACCTTAGTGCAACAACTGTGATCTAGTCATCTCTGTGCTGGGCAGTGTTGTAACTAGAATTTGATGGGCCCCAATGCAAAATTAGGACCTGCCCCCCTCAACACAGATACACTGGGTACAGGATAATGACACCGACACTCGGGGCATGGGATAATGACGCTGACACTCAGGGTACGGGATAATGAAGTTAACACTTGGCTCTTTCCCTCAGCACTCAGGTTTCCCATGATCTGAAATCCCTCTTTCTATCATCATCCAGCTTTCCTATGTTCTGATATCCATCTTGTCCTCAGCACCCAGCTTCCCTAGGCTCTGCTATACATCTTTCCCTCAGCACCCAGCTTTCCCATATCATAGCATCGTAAAGCTGGGTGCTGCGGGTAAGAGCCTCTTTCCATCAGCACAAAACGTTCCCATCCCAAGCTTATGTCTTTGTCCCCCCTCGTATATATAGTTCTCCAAATACTATAATGGCCCCCACATAGCCTTCCATATAGCATATTGGGTCCCACGTAACCCTTCATTTTACTAGAATGCGCCCCATAGTCCTCCTTGTATTATAATGCATTTCCCATAGTCCTCTATGTATAAGGTAACTCTTATAGCCCTCCAATTATTATACTACAACTCCCATAGTCCTCCATGTATTATAATTCACTCCATAGTCCTCCATATATTATACTGCACCCCATAGTCCTCCATATATTATAATGCACCCCCATAGTCCTCCATGTTTTATAATGCACCCCCATAGTCCATGGATAAGGTAGCCCTCATAGGCCTTCATATATTATAATGCAGCCCCCATAGTCATGCATGTATTATAATGCACCCCACAGCTCACCATGTATTATAATGCAGACCTCATAGGCCTCCATGTATAATAATGCAGCCCCTATAATCCTCCATATATTATAATAGTAGCTGTCATATACCGTCCCCCAGGCCCACCCACCCAGTTCCTTGACCACTTTTCAGCCTGGCTGCCGCACTTCATGTCCTCAGAATTACCAACCCTCATCCTAGGAGACTTTAACATACCCATGACCAGCCCCTCCTCCCCATCTGCATCCCAGCTTCTATCTCTCACCACCTCCCTTGGCCTCTCACAGCTCTCATCTTCTGAGACACATGAAGATGGTAACACTCTTGACCTGGTCTTTATCCGCCTCTGCTCAATCTCTGACTTTGACAACTCACCTCTTCCCCTCTCTGACCACAACATCCTCTCCTTCAAGCTCACAAACCCTCGTCCACCCCAGTACACTCCCACCTATCACACATTCAGAAACCTACAGGCCATTGACTTTCAGACCCTTACAGACTCTTTACACTCATCACTGTCCCCTATCTCCTCACTTTCCTGTCCTGATCTGGCTGTAAACCATTACAATGACACACTCAGAAATACCCTAGACCAAGTAGCACCCCTCACCCTCAGAACCTCCAAACACAGAGTAAAACAGCCTTGCCTCACTTCCCAAACTCGATTTCTCCAGTGATGCTCTAGGAGTGCCAAACGCATATGGAGGAAAACCCGCACACCAGAAAACTTTATCCACAACAAGTTCATCTTAAGGACCTACAACTCTTCCCTTCACCTCGCCAAACAGACCTACTTCACCACCCTTATTTCATCACTATCCAACAATCCAAAAAAGCTCTTTGACACCTTTCACTCCCTCCTCAGTCCCAAAGTACATACCCCCATCACAGACCTTCATGCTGATGACCTGGCCTCATATTTCACAGATAAAATAGAAAACATCCGCCAGGAGATCAGCTCCCAGCTACCAAGCGTTGTGAATCCCATCCCTCCATATATCCCATCAAGCTCACTTTCCACATTTGACCCAGTCACAGAGGAGGAAGTCTCCAGGCTCCTCTCCTCTTCTTATCCTACCACTTGCCCTACTGATCCCTTTCCCTCACACCTACTCTGGTTGTCACCACTCACCTAACTAAAATCTTCAATCTCTCTCTCTCTTCGGGTATCTTCCCCTCCTCCCTCAAACACTCTATTATTACTCCATTATTAAAAAAAACCTTCCCTTGATCCGTCCTGCACAAGCAACTACAGACCAGTCTCCAATCTCCCCTTCATCTTCAAACTCTTGGAGCGCCTGGTCTACTCTTGCCTCACCCGCTACCTGTCCTCTCACTCTCCTCTAGATCCTTTACAGTCTGGCTTCCGCCCTTTACACTCAACAGAAACTGCCCTTGTCAAATTGACCAATGACCTATTGACTGCAAAACGTAATGGTGACCACTCTCTGCTTATCCTTCTTGACCTCTCTGCCGCCTTCGACACTGTTGACCACCATCTCCTTCTCTCTATGCTCCATTCTATCGGCCTAAAGGACACTGTGCTCTCGTGGTTCTCTAACTATCTTTCTGGCCGTTCATTCAATGTATCATTTGCTGGCTCCACATCTTCTCCTCTTCCTCTCACTGTTGGGGTCCCTCAAGGTTCAGTCCTCGGCCCTCTTCTTTTCTCCCTCTACACTGCCCCAATTGGAATGACCATCAGCAGATTTGGTTTTCAGTACCATCTTTATGCTGATGACACACAGCTATACACCTCATCCCCTGAGCTCACCCCCGCTGTACTACAGAACACAAGTGACTGCCTGACTGCAGTTTGCAATGTCATGTCTGCTCTCTATCTCAAACTTAACCTTTCCAAAACTGCCCGCTCCTGCCACTTGCACCTCAAGAACATCTCTAGAATCCGCCCCTTTCTCACAATGGAAATGACAAAAACCCTCACAGTGGCCCTGATCCACTCTCGCCTTGACTACTGTAACTCTCTATTAATTGGTCTCTCCCTAACTAGACTCTCCCCTCTACAATCCATCCTTAATGCAGCAGCTAGGGTCATCTATCTGGCTAATCGCTACTCGGATGCCTCTGCTCTGTGCCCGTCATTGCACTGGCTGCCCATATATCACAGGATCCAATTCAAACTGCTTGTTCTCACCCACAAAGCTCTCCACAGTACAGCACCCCCTACATCTCCACCCTCCTCTCTGTCTATCACCACAAAGCTCTCCACAGTGCGGCACCCCCCTACATCTCCACCCTCCTCTCTGTCTGTCTCTGTCTCACCCCACCCGTTCTCTACGCTCTGAAAACGACTTTCGACTAACATCAACACTAATCTGAACCTCCCACTCCCGGATCCAAGACTTCTTCCGAGCTGCACCAATCCTCTGGAACGCTCTACCCCAAGAAGTTATAATGAATCATAACTTACTCTGCTTCAGACGCTCCCTAAAAACGCATCTTTTTAGGGCGGCCTATCACACTCCCTAATCTAATCCAATTCACACAGTGCCTCTACAACTTCTCACAACATAACCTCACGTCAAACTCCATGCCACCCAAATGCATCTCAAGATTCAGGCCCACTGGTCCAGGAAGCCATTATCTATCCCCCATTTCCTTGAAATTGCTGGATTGTCATTGTAAATAAGCACTTGTACCTTGCCCCCCCCACCCCACCCATATCTCATTGTAGATTGTAAGCTCTCACGAGCAGGGTTGTCTTTTTTTTCCCCTCTAAATATTGCATTTTCTATTACTGTTATTACTGTTACTTGTTTGTATATGATCCTCCTGAATTGTAAAGCGCTGCGGAATATGTTGGCGCTATAGAAATAAAGATTATTATTATTATTATTATTAATATTATTAATACAGCTCACATAGTACTCCATGTATTACTGTATAATGCACTCCCCATAGTCATTCATGTATTATAATGCAGCCCTCAAAGTCCTCTGTATATTATACTGAACCCCATTGTCCTACATATACTGCACCCCATAGCCATCTATGTAAAATTCACCCCATAGTACTCCATATATTATACTGCACCACATAGTTCTCCATGTATTATACTGCACACCATAGTACTACATACAGTTAGGTCCAGAAATATTTGGACAGTGACACAATTTTCGCGAGTTGGGCTCTGCATGCCACCACATTGGATTTGAAATGAAACCTCTACAACAGAATTCAAGTGCAGATTGTAACGTTTAATTTGAAGGTTTGAACAAAAATATCTGATAGAAATTGTAGGAATTGTACACATTTCTTTACAAACACTCCACATTTTAGGAGGTCAAAAGTAATTGGACAAATAAACCAAACCCAAACAAAATATTTTTAATTTCAATATTTTTTTGCGAATCCTTTGGAGGCAATCACTGCCTTAAGTCTGGAACCCATGGACATCACCAAACGCTGGGTTTCCTCCTTCTTAATGCTTTGCCAGGCCTTTACAGCCGCAGCCTTCAGGTCTTGCTTGTTTGTGGGTCTTTCCGTCTTAAGTCTGGATTTGAGCAAGTGAAATGCATGCTCAATTGGGTTAAGATCTGGTGATTGACTTGGCCATTGCAGAATGTTCCACTTTTTTGCACTCATGAACTCCTGGGTAGCTTTGGCTGTATGCTTGGGGTCATTGTCCATCTGTACTACGAAGCGCCGTCCGATCAACTTTGCGGCATTTGGCTGAATCTGGGCTGAAAGTATATCCCGGTACACTTCAGAATTCATCCGGCTACTCTTGTCTGCTGTTATGTCATCAATAAACACAAGTGACCCAGTGCCATTGAAAGCCATGCATGCCCATGCCATCACGTTGCCTCCACCATGTTTTACAGAGGATGTGGTGTGCCTTGGATCATGTGCCGTTCCCTTTCTTCTCCAAACTTTTTTCTTCCCATCATTCTGGTACAGGTTGATCTTTGTCTCATCTGTCCATAGAATACTTTTCCACAACTGAGCTGGCTTCATGAGGTGTTTTTCAGCAAATTTAACTCTGGCCTGTCTATTTTTGGAATTGATGAATGGTTTCCATCTAGATGTGAACCCTTTGTATTTACTTTCATGGAGTCTTCTCTTTACTGTTGACTTAGAGACAGATACACCTACTTCACTGAGAGTGTTCTGGACTTCAGTTGATGTTGTGAACGGGTTCTTTTTCACCAAAGAAAGTATGCGGCGATCATCCACCACTGTTGTCATCCGTGGACGCCCAGGCCTTTTTGAGTTCCCAAGCTTACCAGTCAATTCCTTTTTTCTCAGAATGTACCCGACTGTTGATTTTGCTACTCCAAGCATGTCTGCTATCTCTCTGATGGATTTTTTCTTTTTTTTTCAGCCTCAGGATGTTCTGCTTCACCTCAATTGAGAGTTCCTTAGACCGCATGTTGTCTGGTCACAGCAACAGCTTCCAAATGCAAAACCACACACCTGTAATCAACCCCAGACCTTTTAACTACTTCATTGATTACAGGTTAACGAGGGAGACGCCTTCAGAGTTAATTGCAGCCCTTAGAGTCCCTTGTCCAATTACTTTTGGTCCCTTGAAAAAGAGGAGGCTATGCATTACAGAGCTATGATTCCTAAACCCTTTCTCCGACTTGGATGTGAAAACTCTCATATTGCAGCTGGGAGTGTGCACTTTCAGCCCATATTATATATATAATTGTATTTCTGAACATGTTTTTGTAAACAGCTAAAATAACAAAACTTGTGCCACTGTCCAAATATTTCTGGACCTAACTGTATATTATACTGCACCCCACAGTCCTGCGTATATTATACTGCACCCCATAGTTTTCCATATATTATAATGCACCCCCATAGTCCTATAAGTATTATAATGCAGTCACCATAGTCCTTCATACACTGTGTGCAGAATTATTAGGCAAGTTGTATTTCAGAGGATTTTTTTCTATTATTGATCAACAACTATGTTCTCAATCACCCAAAAGACTCATAAATATCAAAGCTTAATATTTTTGGCAGTTGGAGTGGGGTTTTTTAGATTTGGCTATCTTAGGCTAGATTTGGCTATCTTAGGTCCACGCTGCGGAAAATGCACGGATTTTGCCGCGGATTTCTCGCAGAAAAGCCGCGGATTTGCCGAAAATCTGCAGCACCGGCACTTCCCAGCCATTTCTATGGCATTTTGGAAATGCTGTGTCCATGCTGTGGATTTTTCCGCAGCGGATTTCGTGCGGATTTTGGTCCGGAAAAATCGGCAACATGTCAATTATTGTTGCGGATTTTCATCCGGATTTTGGCTTTAAAATTGGGAAAAAAAAATCCGCATCAAATCCGTGGCAATTCCGCGGTAAATCCACGGCAAATCCGCACCTTTGAAAAGGTGCGGATTTTGCGGGAAAGCTGCGGATTTTGATGCAGAAAAATCCGCAGCTACATTCTCTCGTGGACACATAGCCTTAGGAGGATATCTGTCTGTGCGGGTAACTATTACTGTGCAGAATTATTAGGCAACTTAATAAAAACCAAATCTATTCCCATCTCACTTGTTTATTTTCACCAGGTAAACCAATATAACTGCACAAAATTTAGAAATAAACATTTCTGACATGCAAAAAAAAACACAAAAAATTAGTGACCAATATAGCCCCCTTTCTTTATGATGACACTTAACAGCCGACTATCCATAGATTCTGTCATTGCTTGATCTGTTTACACTCAACATTGCGTGCAGCAGCCACCACAGCCTCCAGACACCACAGCCTCCAGACACCACAGCCTCCAGCCACCACAGCCTCCAGACACTGCTCCCAGAGGTGGACTGTTTTCTTTCCTTGTAGATCTCACATTTTATGAGGGACCACAGATTCTCTATGGTGTTCAGATCAGGTGAACAAGGGGGCCATGTCATTATTTTTTCATCTTTTAGACCTTTACTGGCCGGCCACGCTGTGGAGTAGTTGGATGCATGTGATGGAGCATTGTCCTGCATGAAAATCATGTTTTTCTTGAACGATACTGATTTCTTCCTGTACCACTGCTTGAAGAAGTTGTCTTCCAGAAACTGGCAGTAGGTCTGGGAGTTGAGCTTCACTCCATTCTCAACCCGAAAAGGTCACACAAGTTGATCTTTGATGATCCCAGCCCATACCAGTACCCACCTCCACCTTGCTGGTGTCTGAGTCGGAGCGGAGCTCTCTGCCCTTTACTGATCCAGCCTCTGGCCCATCCATCTGCCCATCAAGAGTCACTCTCATTTCATCAGTCCATAAAACCTTTGAAAAATCAGTCTTAAGATATTTCTTGGCCCAGCCTTGACGTTTTATCTTATGTTTCTTGGTCAGAGGTGGTTGTTTTTCAGCCTTCCTTACCTTGGCCATGTCCCGGAGTATGGCACACCTTGTGCTTTTTGATACTCCAGTAACGTTGCAGCTCTGAAATATGGCCAAACTGGTGGCAAATGGCATCTTGGCAGCTTCACGCTTGATTTTCCTCAATTCATGGGCAGTTATTTTGTGCCTTTTTGTCCCGGAACGCTTCTTGCGACCCTGTTGGCTATTTGACATGAAACGCTTGATTGTTAGGTGATCACGCTTCAAAGGTTTGGCAATTTCAAGACTGCTGCATCCCTCTGCAAGACATCTCACAATTTTAGACTTTTCAGAGCCCGTCAAATCTCTCTTCTGACCCATTTTGTCAAAGGAAAGGAAGTTGCCTAATAATTAAGCACACCTTATATAGGGTGTTGATGTCATTACACCGCACCCCTCCTCATTACAGAGATGCACATCACCTGATTTACTTAATTGGCAGTTGGCTTTCACTATACAGCTTGGAGTAGGACAACATGTAGAAAAAGTATCATGTGATCAAAATACTAATTTGCCTAATAATTCTGCACACAGTGTATTGTATTATTCACCCCATAGTCCTTAATGTATTCTAATGAAGCCCTATTGTCCATGTATAAGGTAACGCCATTAGTCCTCATATAATGCAGCCCCCATAATCCTATATGTATTATAACGCATCCCCATAGTCCTTCATATTGTATTATGCAGCCCTATAATCCTCCATATACAGTGCCTACAAGTAGTATTCAACCCCCTGCAGATTTAGCAGGTTTATACATTCGGAATTAAGTTGGCATTGTGACATTTGGACTGTAGATCAGCCTGGAAGTGTGAAATGCAGCAAAAAAGAATGTTATTTCTTTTTTTATTTTTTTTTAAATTGTGAAAAGTTTATTCAGAGGGTCATTTATTATTCAACCCCTCAAACCACCAGAATTCTGTTTGGTTCCCCTAAAGTATTAAGAAGTATTTCAGGCACAAAGAACAATGAGCTTCACATGTTTGGATTAATTATCTCTTTTTCCAGCCTTTTCTGACTAATTAAGACCCTCCCCAAACTTGTGAACAGCACTCATACATGGTCAACATGGGAAAGACAAAGGAGCATTCCAAGGCCATCAGAGACAAGATCGTGGAGGGTCACAAGGCTGGCAAGGGGTACTAAACCCTTTCCAAGGAGTTGGGCCTACCTGTCTCCACTGTTGGGAGCATCATCCGGAAGTGGAAGGCTTATGGAACGACTGTTAGCCTTCCACGGCCTGGACAGCCTTTGAAAGTTTCCACCCGTGCCGAGGCCAGGCTTGTCCGAAGAGTCAAGGCTAACCCAAGGACAACAAGGAAGGAGCTCCGGGAAGATCTCATGGCAGTGGGGACATTGGTTTCAGTCAATACCATAAGTAACGTACTCCACCGCAATGGTCTCCATTCCAGACGAGCCCGTAAGGTACCTTTACTTTCAAAGCGTCATGTCAAGGCTCGTCTACAGTTTTCTCATGATCACTTGGAGGACTCTGAGACAGACTGGTTCAAGGTTCTCTGGTCTGATGAGACCAAGATCGAGATCTTTGGTGCCAACCACATACGTGACGTTTGGAGACTGGATGGCACTGCATACGACCCCAAGAATACCATCCCTACAGTCAAGCATGGTGATGGCAGCATCATGCTGTGGGGCTGTTTCTCAGCCAAGGGGCCTGGCCATCTGGTCCGCATCCATGGGAAGATGGATAGCACGGCCTACCTGGAGATTTTGGCCAAGAACCTCCGCTCCTCCATCAAGGATCTTAAGATGGGTCGTCATTTCATCTTCCAACAAGACAACGACCCAAAGCTCACAGCCATGAAAACCAAGGCCTGGTTCAAGAGGGAAAAATCAAGGTGTTGCAGTGGCCTAGTCAGTCTCCTGACCTTAACCCAATTGAAAACTTGTGGAAGGAGCTCAAGATTAAAGTCCACATGAGACACCCAAAGAACCTAGATAACTTGGAGAAGATCTGCATGGAGGAGTGGGCCAAGATAACTCCAGAGACCTGTGCCGGCCTGATCAGGTCTTATAAAAGACGATTATTAGCTGTAATTGCAAACAAGGGTTATTCCACAAAATATTAAACCTAGGGGTTGAATAATAATTGACCGCACTTTTATGTTGAAAATTTATTAAAATTTAACTGAGCAACATAACTTGTTGGTTTGTAAGATTTATGCATCTATTAATAAATCCTGCTCTTGTTTGAAGTTTGCAGGCTCTAACTTATTTGCATCTTATCAAACCTGCTAAATCTGCAGGGGGTTGAATACTACTTGTAGGCACTGTATAATGCACCCCTAAAGTCCATGTATAAGGTAACCCAATTAGTCCTCCATATAATGCAACCCCCTAAGTCCTATATGTATTAAAATGCACCCCATAGTTCTTCATATTGGATTATGCAGCTCCATAGTCCTCCATGTATAATGCACCCCTATATTCCATGTAAAAGGGATCCTTCATATAGTATTATGCACCCCTTATATTCCTGCATATAGTATTATGCACCCCTTATATTCCTCCATATAGTATTATGCTCCCCTTATATTCCTTCATATAGTTTAGTACACGCCTTATATTCCTCCATATAGTAGTATGCACCCCTTATATTCTGCCATATACTAGTATGCAGCCCCCATATAGTGCACCACCATATTGTGTGCCCCAATATAATATTGTGCGCCAACATATAGTTATATGTGTCACGCTCCCCGGTGCCCGTGCCATGCTCCCCGGTGCCCGTGCCACGCTCCCCGGTTCCCCTGCCACGCTCCCCGGCTCCCCTGCCACGCTCCCCGGCTCCTCTGCCACGCTCCCCGACTCCTCTGCCACGCTCCCCCGCTCCCGGACATCGCTTCCCCACTCCCGTGCCACGCTCCCCGGTCCCCTGCTCCTCAGCCTCCATGCTCCCTCACCTGCGTCCTCCAGGCAACCCGGTCCCCGGTCCCGGCGCCCGTCTGCTGTCCTGAGCCGGCCCGGCACTCCTGCCTCCTGTACACCGCATCCTGCTCTGGCTTCTGGCACCCGGGCCTCGCGCATGCGCATTAGGGCGTGCGCGCGGTCATTGACCTTTTCTTAAAGGGCCAGCGTCCTCCAACAGGATATTGAAGATGCAGGTACAGGGTATATAGGGGGTTCCTTTCCAAGTGGGCGGGGCCTGTTCTTTGTGTTTGCTAAGCTAGGAGTCAGGTCTCCCTGTGCCATTGTCTCGTACTCACCTATCTCTCTTGTAGAGCCGCTCCTGTCCCGCCAACCGGTCCTGACGGTTCCAGAACCCCGAACGGACTGTCCGCCATCTTCTCAGTCCCTACCGTCTCCGATTCCTGGATCTGTGCGGTGACCGATCTCCCCGTTCCGCTGGTTCTGGACCCTGCCTGACATCATCTCGGCCTCCGAACCTGCGCTCCGTCACCCGGACTACCTTCAGAGACTCCGTGATCCCAGGGACTTCTACACCCACTCCTCTGAACGGACTGTCCTGCTACCCGTAGTGCTTCGGCTACCGGGCACCTTGCCCTCGGTTGGGTGCTCAGTCCAGTGGATCCACCTCCTGGGCCTACCCGTCATCCTGGCCCTAACAATATGCAGCCCCATACACTATTTTGCAACCCCAATAAATGCTTCCCCATAGTCCTCTGGAATTCCTGATTAAATACACAAATATACTCACTTCTCCTCATTCAGCCACTGCCCCAGTCTCCTCAGCGTGTGTCCACTGTTATGCCACTCTGACATTTTAGCACATCAGTGCGCAGTAGTGACGTCACTGCTAGAGATGAGCGATGTTCGAGGTTCGCCAATTTCATGTTCGAGTGATTTTTGCTAAAAGCTCGACAGTTCGAGTTACGTTCGAGAACGGTTCGATCACCAAAAAGCCTAGCTAGTTACTAGCTGGCTTTTCACTGTAATAGTGTGAGTCACTCTGTGATTCACACTATTATCAAATTTCAGCTTATAGTGTGCGGGGGGGACGGGGTTTAGATCTGTGCTACTGCAAAGTGCTGAGAGAATGCCGATCACCATTTATTAATTTTTTTTCCCCCTAACCGCGCGTGCAGTGGAGCGTTCCAAGCTGTCAGCAAATCACAGACACAAACACAGCTAAGTTGATTTTTGCCAGACAAGCAAGGGCATGTGTCATAGGCTGTGCATGTCACATGTCCTTAACCTATAAGATACGGCCATTTTCCCCTTCGCCGCTATTATCTGTCTTCTGCGTGTGGGTGACAGTCACCGCTCACGCTGCTGCTGCTGTGTGCGCTATAGAGATACAGTGCAATCTACACAGCGCTTTAGGGATTAGGGACTGCTGGTTATTTCAGCCCTTTTCAGGGCTGATTTACAGGCATTCATAGCCATAGCTGCTAAGCATGTCCGTGCAAATGCGGTGTAGGGATTTAGATAACAGCGTCTGGCTACCTCAGCTCAGGCAATTCCTTACTGCATTTTTCATTAGCAGGGATAGAAAGTGAGGCTTCCTTTGCTGTCCTGCTCCCCAGAGCACCCGTGCATTCTACCCACATGCACATTTTTGCCACGCTATTTTATTTGCCCAAGGAGCTGACACTTTTTGTGCCATCCTAAAAGTGTCTGGAATACTACCTTAGTGTTCCTTTGCTGTCTTGCTACCTACAGCACCCGTGCATTATACCCACCTGCCCATTTTTGCCATGCTATTTTATTTGCCCTAAGAGCTGACACTTTTTGTGCCATCCTAAAAGTGTCTGGAATACTACGTTAGTGTCCCTTTGCTGTCCTGCTACCCACAGCACCCGGGCATTCTACCCAACTGCCCATTTTTCCCACACAATTCTAATTGCAAACTGTGCTGCCACTGTTAGGGGCATATTAAAATTGTCTGGGATAGTCAGTGTTGGTTCTTCAGCTGTCAATAAAGCTAGACCACCGCTGCAATCTACAGCACCTCTCCATTTTTGCTACCACATTTTAAGTGTCCAATCTTTTCGCTAACAAAATGAGTGGCAAAAGGACAGATGCTGGTGGAAAGGGGAACAGGCGTGTTGGAAAAGGAAAAAAAGTTTGTGTCCGTGGGGTAGGTGGGAAAGCTACATTAACATCTGCTGAAGAAATGCCATCTTCCAGCAAAAGTAAGATGTCTACTACTTTCCGTGGACAATCCGATGTGCTTCCTTTTTTACGGAACCGAACAACTGTAACAAAGGTAGATGATGTACAAAAAAAGAACAAGCTTGAATGGATCTCAAGTGCTCCAACAAGTGGCCTCTCCTCCACCTCAACTTCAACATCCAAAAAACAACAGTCCTCTGAGTTGTCATCCCAATCGCACTTGCTTTCTCCCAGCTCTCAAGTCTCCACCCGCCCTGAAGAGTATGGTGTAACAGAGATGGCTGAGTCTGCAGAGCTGTTCAGTCACACTATAGCCTCTGGGAATCAGAGGTCTGTTGCCAAGCTACAGTGAGTACAGACCAGGAAATGGTCTGCAGTGATGCCCAGAAGCTTTGTGAGTCTGATTCAGGCCTTGATGACCAAGTTTCTGAGCATAATGTAGACCCTCATTCCCAAACTGTAACACCTGTTGGTAGAGACAATGAGGAACATACTGATGACGATGAGACGCAGATACCAGATTGGGATGACAACTTAACTTGATAATGAAGTTCTAGATCCCACTTACTGTCAACCCACAGTCAGGCACTCGAGGAGGACACCAGAGGCGGTGGAGGTGGATGCAACTGATGACGAAGTTACCTTGCGCCTTCCTGGACAGAGTCGGAGAACTGGAAGCACGTCAACAACTGCATCCTCAGCCACAACTCTGCCTCTGAGCACAAGTCGGGGTGGCTCTGCAGGTCGCATGGCCTCTAAGCCTTGCCTAGCCGGGTCCTTTTTTGACCTTGCAAAGGATCTCCCAAATCATGTGATCTGTAAAATTTGTCACCAATCTATAAGTAAAGGCCAAAACCTCACCAGTTTGACAACTTCTTCCATGAATCGTCACATGAATAACAAGCATAAGTCCCAGTGGGAAGCTCACCGTGCTGCAATGCGGCCTAGCGGAGCGGGCCAACCACCGCCTGCCCCTTCAAATTCCTCCGCGCGCCCTTCATCTTCTATGACTGTGGGGACAGCTGTCACACATGTTTTTCCACGCAGACCTTCCACCTCTTTAACCGCAACAGCCAGTTTGCTTGGCAGGTTGTCAGTTGGTTTGGAAGGGGAAACAAGTGCTGGTGTAGAGCTCTCTCAGACATCGAGAGCATCAACTTTGGATGAAGGCAACATCATGTCTCCGCCTGCACTTTCCTCACAGATCTGCAGTTTTCCAGGGACACCCTACTCACCACCGTCTCCACACAGCAGCCAGATCTCGGTCCCTCAGATGTGGACAAATAAAAGGCCATTTCCTCCGAGCCATGACAAAGCTAAGAGGTTGACTTTCACCCTCTGTAAGCTCTTGGCTACCGAAATGCTGCCTTTCCACCTGGTGGACACAGAGGATTTTCAAGACCTTATATCAGTCGCAGTGCCACAGTGCCAGATGCCCAGTCGCCACTACTTCTCCAAGAAAGGTATGCCTGTGCTACACCAGCATGTCGCACACAACATCGCCACTTCCTTGAGAAACTCTGTGTGTGACAGGGTGCATTTCCCCACCGATACTTGGACCAGTAAGCATGGACATGGGCGTTACATGTCGCTGACTGGGCACTGGGTAACTATGGTGAGAGATGGTGAGGGGTCTGCTGAACAAGTCTTGCCGTCCCCACGACTTGTGCGTCAATCCTCTGTATGTCGAAGTTCCTCCACTGCTTCTGCCTCCTCAACCTCATCTGGGTCCTCCACCTCCGCCCAAAGCCTGTGTGGTTAGGCCACCCGCGTTGTAACTGTGCACAAGGAATCCCACACACCTCCTTACTACGCTGGCAGTAGAGCTCAACGGCATCAGGCGGTCTTTACGTTGAAATGTCTGGGAAATAAGAGTCACACAGCTGAGGAGTTGTGGTCAGCTCTGCACTCAGAGTTTCGTAAATGGTTGTCTCCACTCAACCTGCAGCCAGGTAAGGCCGTGTGCGACAATGCTGCAAACCTGGGTGCGGCCCCTCGCCGGGGCAAGGTGACACACGTGCCTTGTATGGCTCACATTTTGAACCTTGTTGTCCAGCAATTTTTCACCCACTATCCCGACCTAGATGGGCTTCTGCACAGGGCACGGTCACTCTCTGCTCACTTCCACCGTTCAACCGCCGCAGCTGACCGACTTGCATCGCTGCAGAGGTCTTTCGGCCTGCTGGTTCATCGCCTGAAATGCGATGTGACGACACGCTGGAATTCGACTCTCCACATGTTACAGCGACTGTGGCAGCACCGCCGAGCCCTGGTGCAATACGTTATGACGTATAGCCTGGGCCAACGAGATGCAGAGGTGGGGCAGATCACGCTGATGGAGTGGTCTCAGATCAAGGACCTATGCACCCTTCTGCACAGCTTCGACATGGCGACGAATATGTTTAGCGCTGACAATGCCATTATTAGCATGACAACGGAAGGGTTAACAAGATCTACAAGGACCAGACGTTCATCATCACCAAGGCGGCAGGCATGGGACAGTGGGGGAGAGGGATTAACAAGGGCGCATGGTAGCAGCCAAACTGTTTAGGAAGGGGCAGGAGCCCATGAAGAAATGGAGGACGCACTGTCGATGGGCATGGAAGACTCAGCTGATGAGGGAGACCTTGGTCAAATTTCGGTTGTTCGAGGTTGGGAGGATATGTCAGAGGAAGGCAGCATGGTTATCACCTCGCCGCCACCAACACAGCAAGGACTTGGTCCGCAGGGATGCGCAAGACACATGAGTGCCTTCTTGCTGCACTACCTTCAACATGACCCTCGGATTGTCCGAATTAGAAGTAATGATGACTACTGGCTTGCCACACTCTTAGATCCCCGGTACAAGTCCAAGTTTTGCAAAATAATTCCAGCCATAGAAAGGGACGCACGTATGCAGGAGTATCAGCAGAAGCTGTTACTCGATCTTAGCTCGGCTTTTCCACCAAACAACCGTGCAGGTGCAGGGAGTGAATCTCCCAGTTGTAACTTGACAAACAGGGGACTGTCTCGTCATCAACAGTCAAACCGTACCAGCAGCACCGTATCTGGTGGTAACAGCAGTTTTATTGAATCGTTTCATAATTTTTTAGACCCTCCTTTGCAAGGCCACCAGAGACAAGTCTGACACATAGTCAACGGCTGGAGAGGATGATACAGGAGTATCTCCAAATGAACATCGATGCCATGACTTTGCAAATGGAGCCTTGCTCATTTTGGGCTTCAAATCTTGAAAAATGGCCAGAGCTCTCCACTTACGCCTTGGAGATCTTGTCATGTCCCGCGGCCAGCGTTGTCTCTGAATGTGTCTTCAGTGCTGCTGGGTGTGTGCTGACAGATAAGCGCACGCGTCTGTCCAGTGACAATGTGGACAGACTAACGTTCATCAAGATGAACAAGTCATGGATCAGCAAGGACTTTGCTACCCCGGTGTCATCCTGGGGAGAGTAAAGGCTTGTGGATTTGGATTGTGCTTGATGCAAGTCAACATGTGAAGTTTACAACTAGGGCACAAGTGATGCCACTGAAGTGGTGTGTGTGGGGCCCAATTTTTGGAAAAAAGGGAGACTCCGCTCGGAGTCCCCTTGCTGTGTTTTTAAAAATGATCCAAGATGAACAAGTCATAGTTCAGCAAGGACTTTGCTACCTACCCCGGTGTCATCCTGAAGACAGTTAAGGCTGGCGTATTTTTGAATGTGCTTGATGCAAATCAACAGGTCAAGTTTGCAACTGGGGCACAAGTGATGCCACTGAAGGGGTGTGTGTGGCCCAATTTTTGGAAAAAAGGGAGACTCTGCTTAGAGTCCCCTTGCTGTGTTTTACATGATTTTAGAAGGGCGTGCCATGCCTATATCTGTGTCTCCTCCTCTTTTTCCTCGTCCAGCTGTTTTGTTTTCGCATGAGTATATGTCCTTGTCACTTTCCCATGTGTTTGTGGTATGTTGTGAGTTGTTTGTCACCTTTTGGACACCTTTGAAGGTGTTTTCTATGTGTTTTTAGGTGTTTGCCTCCCATTGTTTTCAATGGGGTTCGAGAGGTTCGTCAAACGGTTCGTCGAACGGCACCTCTAACGGAGCCTTCAGAGGCTCGCTCATCTCTAGTAACCGCAGTCCTCCATGCTGAAACATCAGTGTCTCACAGACACATAGTAGTAGAATGATTAGAAATAGAGTGTTCTGCTCCTCCTCGCATTGTTCCTTTCAATTGTATTGGCATCTGTGATGATGATGCCGATATAAATGAAAGTACGATCGTCGGCAGGAGGTCCACGGGGCCACAGTGACTCACGGGCCCAATCTAGACAGCTCACTAGTGAATCATCTAGAATGGAGTGGCAAAAATGAGGTGCTCAAAATATCCACTCTGATTTAGACGGCTCACTGCTGAATCACCTAAAACAGAGTGGCTAAAATGAGGTCCTCAAAAAATCCACTCTGATATAGACGGCTCACTACTGAAGCAGCTAGAACGGAGTGGCTAAAATGAGGTCCTCAAAAAATCCACTACGACACAATGTGGATATTATGAGGACTTTCAGCTGCGCTCTGTTACGGTTTTTGCTTTGAGGCTCCTCCCACTCTTCGAAAAAATCCATTGCAGTCACCTCAGTGCTAAATGTACCTAATGTAGTGGCTAAAATGAGGTCCTCAAAAAATCCACTCTGATATAGACGGCTCACTACTGAAGCAGCTAGAACGGAGTGGCTAAAATGAGGTCCTCAAAAAATCCACTACGACACAATGTGGATATTATGAGGACTTTCAGCTGCGCTCTGTTACGGTTTTTGCTTTGAGGCTCCTCCCACTCTTCGAAAAAATCCATTGCAGTCACCTCAGTACCAAATGTACCTAATGTAGTGGCTAAAATGAGGTCCTCAAAAAATCCACTCTGATATAGACGGCTCACTACTGAAGCAGCTAGAACGGAGTGGCTTTTTTGAGGTCCTCAAAAAATCCACTACGACACAATGTGGATATTATGAGGACTTTCAGCTGCGCACTGTTACGGTTTTTGCTTTGAGGCTCCTCCCACTCTTCGAAAAAATCCATTGCAGTCACCTCAGTACCAAATATACATAATGTAGTGGCTAAAATGAGGTCCTCAAAAAATCCACTCTGATATAGACGGCTCACTACTGAAGCAGCTAGAACGGAGTGGCTTTTTTAAGGTCCTCAAAAAATCCACTACGACACAATGTGGATATTATGAGGACTTTCAGCTGCGCACTGTTACGCTTTTTGCTTTGAGGCTCCTCCCACTCTTCGAAAAAATCCATTCCAGTCACCTCAGTACCAAATGTACATAATGTAGTGGCTAAAATGAGGTCCTCAAAAAATCCACTCTGATATAGACGGCTCACTACTGAAGCAGCTAGAACGGAGTGGCTTTTTTGAGGTCCTCAAAAAATCCACTACGACACAATGTGGATATTAGGAGGACTTTCAGCTGCGCACTGTTACGCTTTTTGCTTTGAGGCTCCTCCCACTCTTCGAAAAAATCCATTGCAGTCACCTCAGTACCAAATGTACATAATGTAGTGGCTAAAATGAGGTCCTCAAAAAATCCACTCTGATATAGACGGCTCACTACTGAAGCAGCTAGAACGGAGTGGCTTTTTTGAGGTCCTCAAAAAATCCACTACGACACAATGTGGATATTAGGAGGACTTTCAGCTGCGCACTGTTACGCTTTTTGCTTTGAGGCTCCTCCCACTCTTCGAAAAAATCCATTCCAGTCACCTCAGTACCAAATGTACATAATGTAGTGGCTAAAATGAGGTCCTCAAAAAATCCACTCTGATATAGACGGCTCACTACTGAAGCAGCTAGAACGGAGTGGCTTTTTTGAGGTCCTCAAAAAATCCACTACGACACAATGTGGATATTAGGAGGACTTTCAGCTGCGCATTGTTACGCTTTTTGCTTTGAGGCTCCTCCCACTCTTCGAAAAAATCCATTGCAGTCACCTCAGTACCAAATGTACATAATGCAGTGGCTAAAATGAGGTCCTCAAAAAATCCACTCTGATATAGACGGCTCACCACTGAAGCAGCTAGAACGGAGTGGCTTTTTTGAGGTCCTCAAAAAATCCACTACGACACAATGTGGATATTATGAGGACTTTCAGCTGCGCACTGTTACGCTTTTTGCTTTGAGGCTCCTCCCACTCTTCGAAAAAATCCATTGCAGTCACCTCAGTACCAAATGTACATAATGTAGTGGCTAAAATGAGGTCCTCAAAAAATCCACTCTGATATAGACGGCTCACTACTGAAGCAGCTAGAACGGAGTGGCTTTTTTGAGGTCCTCAAAAAATCCACTACGACACAATGTGGATATTATGAGGACTTTCAGCTGCGCACTGTTACGCTTTTTGCTTTGAGGCTCCTCCCACTCTTCGAAAAAATCCATTCCAGTCACCTCAGTACCAAATGTACATAATGTAGTGGCTAAAATGAGGTCCTCAAAAAATCCACTCTGATATAGACGGCTCACTACTGAAGCAGCTAGAACGGAGTGGCTAAAATGAGGTCCTCAAAAAATCCACTACGACACAATGTGGATATTATGAGGACTTTCAGCTGCGCACTGTTACGCTTTTTGCTTTGAGGCTCCTCCCACTCTTCGAAAAAATCCATTCCAGTCACCTCAGTACCAAATGTACATAATGTAGTGGCTAAAATGAGGTCCTCAAAAAATCCACTCTGATATAGACGGCTCACTACTGAAGCAGCTAGAACGGAGTGGCTTTTTTGAGGTCCTCAAAAAATCCACTACGACACAATGTGGATATTAGGAGGACTTTCAGCTGCGCACTGTTACGCTTTTTGCTTTGAGGCTCCTCCCACTCTTCGAAAAAATACATTGCAGTCACCTCAGTACCAAATGTACATAATGTAGTGGCTAAAATGAGGTCCTCAAAAAATCCACTCTGATATAGACGGCTCACTACTGAAGCAGCTAGAACGGAGTGGCTTTTTTGAGGTCCTCAAAAAATCCACTACGACACAATGTGGATATTATGAGGACTTTCAGCTGCGCACTGTTACGGTTTTTGCTTTGAGGCTCCTCCCACTCTTCGAAAAAATCCATTGCAGTCACCTCAGTACCAAATATACATAATGTAGTGGCTAAAATGAGGTCCTCAAAAAATCCACTCTGATATAGACGGCTCACTACTGAAGCAGCTAGAACGGAGTGGCTTTTTTGAGGTCCTCAAAAAATCCACTACGACACAATGTGGATATTATGAGGACTTTCAGATGCGCACTGTTACGCTTTTTGCTTTGAGGCTCCTCCCACTCTTCGAAAAAATCCATTCCAGTCACCTCAGTACCAAATGTACATAATGTAGTGGCTAAAATGAGGTCCTCAAAAAATCCACTCTGATATAGACGGCTCACTACTGAAGCAGCTAGAACGGAGTGGCTTTTTTGAGGTCCTCAAAAAATCCACTACGACACAATGTGGATATTAGGAGGACTTTCAGCTGCGCACTGTTACGCTTTTTGCTTTGAGGCTCCTCCCACTCTTCGAAAAAATCCATTGCAGTCACCTCAGTACCAAATGTACATAATGTAGTGGCTAAAATGAGGTCCTCAAAAAATCCACTCTGATATAGACGGCTCACTACTGAAGCAGCTAGAACGGAGTGGCTTTTTTGAGGTCCTCAAAAAATCCACTACGACACAATGTGGATATTAGGAGGACTTTCAGCTGCGCACTGTTACGCTTTTTGCTTTGAGGCTCCTCCCACTCTTCGAAAAAATCCATTCCAGTCACCTCAGTACCAAATGTACATAATGTAGTGGCTAAAATGAGGTCCTCAAAAAATCCACTCTGATATAGACGGCTCACTACTGAAGCAGCTAGAACGGAGTGGCTTTTTTGAGGTCCTCAAAAAATCCACTACGACACAATGTGGATATTAGGAGGACTTTCAGCTGCGCATTGTTACGCTTTTTGCTTTGAGGCTCCTCCCACTCTTCGAAAAAATCCATTGCAGTCACCTCAGTACCAAATGTACATAATGCAGTGGCTAAAATGAGGTCCTCAAAAAATCCACTCTGATATAGACGGCTCACCACTGAAGCAGCTAGAACGGAGTGGCTTTTTTGAGGTCCTCAAAAAATCCACTACGACACAATGTGGATATTATGAGGACTTTCAGCTGCGCACTGTTACGCTTTTTGCTTTGAGGCTCCTCCCACTCTTCGAAAAAATCCATTGCAGTCACCTCAGTACCAAATGTACATAATGTAGTGGCTAAAATGAGGTCCTCAAAAAATCCACTCTGATATAGACGGCTCACTACTGAAGCAGCTAGAACGGAGTGGCTTTTTTGAGGTCCTCAAAAAATCCACTACGACACAATGTGGATATTATGAGGACTTTCAGCTGCGCACTGTTACGCTTTTTGCTTTGAGGCTCCTCCCACTCTTCGAAAAAATCCATTGCAGTCACCTCAGTACCAAATGTACATAATGTAGTGGCTAAAATGAGGTCCTCAAAAAATCCACTCTGATATAGACGGCTCACTACTGAAGCAGCTAGAACGGAGTGGCTTTTTTGAGGTCCTCAAAAAATCCACTACGACACAATGTGGATATTATGAGGACTTTCAGCTGCGCACTGTTACGCTTTTTGCTTTGAGGCTCCTCCCACTCTTCGAAAAAATACATTGCAGTCACCTCAGTACCAAATGTACATAATGTAGTGGCTAAAATGAGGTCCTCAAAAAATCCACTCTGATATAGACGGCTCACTACTGAAGCAGCTAGAATGGAGTGGCTAAAATGAGGTCCTCAAAAAATCCACTACGACACAATGTGGATATTATGAGGACTTTCAGCTGCGCACTGTTACGCTTTTTGCTTTGAGGCTCCTCCCACTCTTCGAAAAAATCCATTCCAGTCACCTCAGTACCAAATGTACATAATGTAGTGGCTAAAATGAGGTCCTCAAAAAATCCACTCTGATATAGACGGCTCACTACTGAAGCAGCTAGAACGGAGTGGCTTTTTTGAGGTCCTCAAAAAATCCACTACGACACAATGTGGATATTAGGAGGACTTTCAGCTGCGCACTGTTACGCTTTTTGCTTTGAGGCTCCTCCCACTCTTCGAAAAAATACATTGCAGTCACCTCAGTACCAAATGTACATAATGTAGTGGCTAAAATGAGGTCCTCAAAAAATCCACTCTGATATAGACGGCTCACTACTGAAGCAGCTAGAACGGAGTGGCTAAAATGAGGTCCTCAAAAAATCCACTACGACACAATGTGGATATTAGGAGGACTTTCAGCTGCGCTCTGTTACGCTTTTTGCTTTGAGGCTCCTCCCACTCTTCGAAAAAATCCATTGCAGTCACCTCAGTACCAAATGTACATAATGTAGTGGCTAAAATGAGGTCCTCAAAAAATCCACTCTGATATAGACGGCTCACTACTGAAGCAGCTAGAACTGAGTGGCTAAAATGAGGTCCTCAAAAAATCCACTACGACACAATGTGTGAAATTATAAGCACTTTCTCGGTTGCGCTCTGTTACGTTTTTCGCCGTGAGGCTCCTCCCACTCTTCAAAAAACTGAATTTCAGTCACCTCAGTACCAAATGTACATAATGAAGGCTACAGAGAGATCCTCAAAAAATCCACTCTGATCCAATATGGTAAGTTATGAAGACTGTCAGCTGCGCGGTTCCGTTTTTCCTTGTGAGGCTCCGCCCACTCTTTCAATGTCAGTCCTGCGGCCACGACTCGTGGAAATACAGTAAAATTAAAATTCCAGCAAAACTGAATAATCAGCGCTGTGTGTAATTATTTATATTGTAAAAAATAATAATAAAATGTAAGTTATAATAATAATGAAAATAAAAATTTGCCCTTTGGAAAAAAATAATAAATATAACAGTTTATCTAATAAATAAAAACATGAAATCATTCCAATTATAAATCTGATTCCAGCCCCTGCTGTAGAAACTGAACTGTGCTGTATGGAGAAAAGATCACAGAGATCATCAAAAAATCAACTCTGATCTAGCCACCTCACTGGTGAAGCAGCTAGAACGGAGTGGATAAAATGAGGAGATCAAAAACATGTGACTGCAGCGAGGCCTCAAGAAATCAACTCTGATCTAGACACTTCAGCAGTGAACCGGCTAGATCAGAGTTGAAAAAATGAGGACCACAAAAAACCCACTCTGATCTAGACACTTCAGTAGTGAGCCTGCTAAATCAGAGTGGAAAAAATGAGGCCTCAAAAAATCAACTCCGATATAGCCGGCTCACTACTGAAGCAGCTAGATCAGAGTTGATTTTTTGAGGACCACAAAAAATCAACTCTGATCTAGACGCAACCCTAGATATATGGCTGCTCTGTGCTTACAGGACCTGTGATGATGTCACATGGAGGGGAGGAGTCAGGGTCACATGATCAGCTCCTCAGTGTATGCAGGACTCTGCTGTGCTGGTTGTCATGGTGCTGGATGAGGGGAAGTTTATGTGTGGGGTCAGGAGGGGTTTACAGTGTGGATGTAGCAGAGCCGTGTGTGTACGAGGTGTACGGAGCGGAGCCGTGTGTGTACGAGGGGTGTACGGAGCAGAGCCGTGTGTGTACGAGGCGTACGGAGCAGAGCCGTGTGTGTACGAGGTGTACGGAGCGGAGCCGTGTGTACGAGGCGTACGGAGCAGAGCCGTGTGTGTACGAGGCGTACGGAGCAGAGCCGCGTGTGTACGAGGCGTACGGAGCGGAGCCGTGTGTGTACGAGGCGTACGGAGCGGAGCCGTGTGTGTACGAGGCGTACGGAGCGGAGCCGTGTGTGTACGAGGTGTACGGAGCGGAGCCGTGTGTGTACGAGGCGTACGGAGCTGAGCCGTGTGTGTACGAGGCGTACGGAGCTGAGCCGTGTGTGTACGAGGCGTACGGAGCTGAGCCGTGTGTGTACGAGGTGTACGGAGCTGAGCCGTGTGTGTACGAGGTGTATGGAGCGGAGCCGTGTGTACGAGGTGTTAGGAGCGGAGCCGTGTGTGTACGAGGTGTACGGAGCGGAGCCGTGTGTGTACGAGGTGTACGGAGCGGAGCCGTGTGTGTGTACGAGGTGTACGGAGCGGAGCCGTGTGTGTGTACGAGGTGTACGGAGCGGAGCCGTGTGTGTGTACGAGGTGTACGGAGCGGAGCCGTGTGTGTGTACGAGGTGTACGGAGCGGAGCCGTGTGTGTGTACGAGGTGTACGGAGCGGAGCCGCGTGTGTACGAGGTGTACGGAGCGGAGCCACGTGTGTACGAGGTGTACGGAGCAGAGCCATGTGTACGAGGTGTACGGAGCAGAGCCATGTGTAGGAGGTGTACGGAGCGGAGCCGTGTGTGTACGACGTGTACCGAGCGGAGCCGTGTGTGAGGTGTACGGAGCGGAGCCGTGTGTGAGGTGTACGGAGCGGAGCCGTGTGTGTACGAGGTGTACGGAACGGAGCCGTGTGTGTATGAGGTGTACGGAGCGGAGCCGTGTGTGTACGACTTGTACGGAGAGGAGCCGTGTGTGAGGTGTACGGAGCGGAGCCGTGTGTGTACGACGTGTGCGGAGCAGAGCCGTGTGTGTACAATGTGTGCGGAGTCGTGTGTGTACGAGGTGTTCAGAGCGGAGCCGTGTGTGTGTACGACGTGTATTGGGTGATGTTAGGCCATGCCCCCTAACCACACCCATTTCACAACTAGCCACGCCCATAACCACTCCCCATCCACACCCTTTCAGCGCTGCCGATCACATTGTTTTGTTGTTGATCACATTAGAATATTTTAAAACTACAAAATTTTATTCTAAAGCAGATCTGACACCGTAATCTACACTATGTAAAAGCTGCACATCACATATCAGCTCTACTCTATTAGAGAAATTATCTTTAATAACATTGTGCTTTTGGTTAACCCCTTTACGACCCCAGTTTGTCCTTGGTAATGTCGGGGTAATTACCGCCGGCTGCTGCAGTGAATCGGTGGTGACCCCCCACACATCTGCTGATTTGAACAACAGACATGTGGGGCTAACAGGCGCAGGTGGATTCGCAATCCACCGGCGCCTGCTTTTCACTTAGATCACGCTGTCAAAATGTGACAGCGTGATTTAAATTGCCACGTCATTCCCCGCTGCTATCGAAGCCGTGACATAATCACTGGGAGATGATGGTTGCCATGGTAGCTCAGAGTCGTGATGACTCCTGTTGCTACCATGACGTATTTCCTGTGAGACCTGACAGAGTGCTGGCACTGACAAGAAAGAAGCATTTCTGCTGATCAGAGCTGTGCAGCCTAGATCAACAGAAAAGAACAAGTGATTAGACTGCTGATCCTTATAGTTCCCTAGGGGGACTAGTAAAATAAATAAAAAAAACGTTTTTAAAAATATGAAAGAATAAAAAAAACCTAAAAATTCAAATCACACCCATTCACCCCACTTAAAATAAAACTGTTTAAAAAATATACACATTTGGTATCGCCGTGTTCAGAAATACCCGATCAAAATATAAAATCAAATAATCTGATCGATATGCGGTGTAGCGAGAAAAAAAATTCCAAACTCCAAAATTATGGTTTTTGGTTGCTGCAAAAATTATTTAAAGGGGTTATCCGGCTTATTTTGAGTTTTTTTCATTATTACCCTATTGGGCTACATTGGGGCAGGTAAGTAGATAGTGACCACTTACCTGCCCTGCTGTCAGCCCCTCTCCCCCGGCTCAGAGTGGTCATGTGACCGCTCCTGCCGCGATTTTGCTGCTTCCGGTCATTTCATGTCAACATGGGCAGGGCCATGTTGACATGCAAATCTGGAAACAGCATGTCGCCTCCCTGCTGGGCTGTACAGTGCGAAGAGTCACCGCCCCTTCCCTGCACCCTCCCACACATTCCCCCGCTCCCCGTACTCTGCCCACAACCTCCCCCTGCACTTCTGTGGGACCCGTGACCTGGGGGCGGGGCCTGGCGGCGGCTGCTGTGGTGTCAGCGCCAGCACCGGGCCCCTGCTCAGGATCACACATTCAAATATACCGGCATCACAGTTTAAGGGGTGGGCAGACCCCTTACAAGGAGGTGTAGTGTTGAAGTTAATATAGATGCTATTTAATAAAAATGTTTTATTGTAATTACACTGTTTTAGTGGTTCCCCTAATGGCCGGGTGGGACGGCTGTCTCCACAGAAACAGGGCAGAGGAAAGGAGGAGCCGGCAGAAGAAAGGGGAGGGTGAAGAAGAGTTGTAAGGAAAAAGTTAGAGCCAGCAGGCAGTTGAGTCCGGGACGGGAGAGAAGAAGCAGAAGGGGCAGAGTGTGGGAGCTGGGTGAATAGGAAAGCCGGAGAAAAGAAGAGGAGAAGTAGCCTCAAGTGCGAGCAGTACTGGTGTGGGTCCAGTTTATGTTAGCCGTAGTGGGAGCCAGGTGAAGTGGATTAGCCGGGGACATCCCCACTGGAGGATACGTCAGGAACAGGTTTTCCCCCTAGCAAAAGTGTAAAGTCATCGGTTTACCTCTGTGATGAAGAAGGAGTGTTCAATAAAGAAGCCTGCTGGTTCAATTGATTCATGTCTACAGAGTCTTTGTATAACTGACGGCGACAGCTACACCACCGCACTCTGCCCCACCATGTTATCTCCTGTCCCTAAAGTGACGGCGGAGTCAGGGGTAAGCCTGAGCGAAACCGGGGCCACGACTACAATCCCCGAGGCACCCCTGCCACCCCGTTACAACAGATCACAGATGCCGGTATATTTGAAAGTGCTGATGAGAAGCAGCGCAGCGCTTCTCATCACTGCCCGGCTGTCTGTGCTCTCTTCAGCACAGCAGTGACGTCACTACTGTGCTGATATGGCCAGAGCACAGACAGCGCACGAACGTGCAGGAGCGGCGGGGACCGAGGACGGGTGAGTATGTACTCCCTATGGGAGCCTACACAGCCCGATGTGTGTGTGTGTGTATATGCGGTGCACAGCCCGATGTGTGTGTGTATGTATATGCGGTGCACAGCCCGATGTGTGTGTGTGTGTGTATATGCGGTGCACAGCCTGATGTGTGTGTGTGTATATGCGGTGCACAGCCCGATGTGTGTGTGTGTGTGTATATGCGGTGCACAGCCCGATGTGTGTGTGTGTATATGCGGTGCACAGCCCGATGTGTGTGTGTGTGTATATGCGGTGCACAGCCCAATGTGTGTGTGTGTGTATATGCGGTGCACAGCCCGATGCGTGTGTGTCTGTGTATATGCGGTGCACAGCCCGATGTGTGTGTGTGTATATGCGGTGCACAGCCCGATGTGTGTGTGTGTATATGCGGTGCACAGCCCGATGTGTGTGTGTGTATATGCGGTGCACAGCCCGATGTGTGTGTGTGTGTATATGCGGTGCACAGCCCGATGTGTGTGTGTGTGTGTGTGTATATGCGGTGCACAGCCCGATGTGGGGCTGTTATTTGCAATGCTGTAGTGATGAGAGGAGAGGTCAGTGCTGGGGCAGAATATACTGACAGGGAATGTGTGTGCAGGGGGCGGGCAGAGGGTGGGGCTGGACACTGGGGAGGGGCTGGACACTGAGGCCGGGTGGTGCCAGCTGTGACTGGGAGGTTTTGCACAGGAAGTGGTCAGTTTGCTTGTGCTGAATGTAAACAAGGAGCAGCTGCAGAGAATAAAGGGTGAATTCAAGAGGAACAAAAGTTAGAAAACAAAAAATAACAATGTAGGGGTGTTTTATATGACAATACAGCACAGATTAGCTTAAACTCAAAAATTTTTGTTATGTCGGACAACCCCTTTAAAATGCAATAACAGGCGATCAAAAATTGCATCCCTAAAAATGCTAGCTTAAGATGCAAAAAAATAAGCCATCACTGAGCCCCAGATCCTGAAAAATGAGGACGCTATGGGTCTCGGAAAATAGCGCAAAAAGCCCAATTTTTTGAGGGACAAACTTCTGAATTTTTTTAACCCCTTAGATAAAAGTAAAAGTATACATGTTTGTTATCTATAAACTCGTACTGACAGGAGGCGTGCTACTGACCTGTCAGCCTCACCATATATTTAACACGGTGAATAAAATATCCCAAAAACAATTGTGCAATGGCACTTTTTTTGCAATTTCACCACACTTGGTTTTGTTTTTCCCGTTTTCCAGTAGACTATATAGTAAAACTATTGGTTTCAAAAGTACAACTCGGCCCGCAAAAAACAAGCCCCCATATGGCAAGATTGACGGAAAAATAGAAAAGTTACGGCTCTTGGAAGAAGGAGAGGAAAAAATGAAAAATCTCCCGGGGTGAAGGGGTTAATAGCAGCAATTAGAGAAGACTAATTGTTCTGCTGTAATCATGGGAAGCGTTACCATCACCTCTCCACAGTGAGGGCAAATGAAGCTGCAGAATCACCAGCAGGAACCGTCTGTAATCGCTCCGAGCCGCCACATCAGCGCTGCGCAGAACAGGCAGGTAGATAATCACTACTTGTCTGTGAATTCTTAGCCCCTTAAGAAAAAAAATCCAAAAGTCCTGGACGGATAACCCCAATTACCCAACATTGCATTATTATTTGTGCTATTATTGGGGAGATAATACCTGTCACTTTAAGGCTATGTTCACATTGTGTTTTCGCCAAACATCAATTGCTCCGTCAGGGCCTTCTGTGTGAAGCCTTAACAAAATAGGATTTTAGCACGACCTGTGAAGTGGCTATTGAATTTAATAAGGCAGACCCAGGAGAGCTGAACTGGTTGGCCAGCCAGCAAAGAGCAGAGCTGAACTGGTTGGGGAGCCAGGACGAAGCAGAGCTGAACTGGTTGGACAGCCAGGATCCAGCAGAGCTGAACTGGTTGGACAGCCAGGACCCAGCAGAGCTGAACTGGTTGGACAGCCAGGACCCAGCAGAGCTGAACTGCTTGGACAGCCAGTATGGAGCAGAGTGGAAGTGGTTAGGCAGCCAGTATAGAGCAGAACGGAACTGATTGGGCAGCCAGGATCCAGCAGAGCAGAACTAGCTGGGCAGCCAGGATCCAGCAGAACTAAACGGTTGGGCAGCCTGGACACAGCAGAGCTCAACCGATTGGGCAGCCAGGACGCAGAAGAGCCGAAGCAGTTGGGCAGCCAGGATGCAGCAGAGCCAAAACGGTTGGGCAGCCAGGGCGCAGCAGAGCCGAAGCGGTTGGGCAGCCAGGACGCAGCAGAGCCGAAGCACTTGGGCAGCCAGGACGCAACAGAGCCAAAGCAGTTGGGCAGCCAGGACGCAACAGAGCTGAAGCAGTTGGGCAGTCAGGACACAGCAGAGCCAAAGCGGTTAGGCAGACAGGATGCAGCAGAGCCGAAGCGGTTGGGCAGCCAGGACGCAGCAGAGCCAAAGCGGTTGGTCAGCCAGGACACAGTAGAGCCAAAGCGGTTGGTCAGCCAGGATCCAGCAGAGAAGAACCAGTTGGGCAGCCCGTCCAACAGAGATTAAAGGGAACCTGTCACCCATCCAACCAGTCTGCACCGCACCGCCCCTTAGGTGAGTATTATAAATTGATTTTTACTTTCTACACAGCGGCCTGGGCTCTTATATACAACATGTTAGAATGCAGCTTATAGTCACCAAATCTGGTGACAGGTTCCTATTAATGGGAACCTGTCAGGTGCTATATGCACTCAGAGCCAGGAGCAGTTCTGGGTACATATTGCTTAGCATGTTATTACGCCCCCTGTGTGAGTACTAACATGCTATGAGAGTCGACTAGCCAAGCGAAGTAACGCCCTCGGGACCAGTCCCCGCACTCATTAGCATAAGATATAAGATCTTTAAAAATACTTTTTCTAATTTCTAAAGATCTCTTTATCTATGCGAGTGTATACACTGACGGTTAGGCAGGTATTAGCAATATGTACCCAGGACTGCTCCTGGCTCTGAATGCATATTGCACATGACAGGTTCTCTTTAACTGGTAGGGCAGCCAGGATAAAGCAGAGCTGAACCTGTTGGGCAGCTGGGACCCAGCAGCCCTGCTCTGCAGGCAGGAGACCACTGATCGGTAAGCTAATAGAAGCCTCAGCAGATGCTAACTCTGCATAGGTTATTACTGGCCAGTGCTAACTGCAGGAGAAGAAACCAGTGCTGATTGCACTGTCTTCTCCTCAGGTTCCTGATTTCCCGTATGTCTGCAGAAATGAGAAGCAAACACACGGGGAGTCAGAGAAAACAGCTGGAGAGAAGCGCACAGGCTCCGTGGCTGGGGATGTCGGCTCTGGTGCCGGGGGTGATTCATACCTTAGCAGTAGCAGCAGTCACGGGAGTTTCATGTAGCGCGCTCGGCTCTGTAATGGATAGAAGGGAGAAACAGCGAGGCAGGGCTACAGTGGGTGGGCGGAGCCATGGGACACATAGCTCCCACTCGGGACTCCAGGGTAAAGGCTCAAAAGCGGGAGAGTCCCGCTGTATCCGGGACGGTTGGGAGGTATGCTTAATATTATCTGTATTTTTCTCAAAAAGCAATGGCTGCAACTTTTCAAGGAACAGCATTTTATAATATGAGCTGTTGTACTCCTTTTGAAAAAATTGGACACACAACAAGAAAAAAATCTTAGGCCTGTATAAAATTGGATGTTTCATATAAATCCATCAAGCAATGCAGGCATGAAAATGTGTGACAGTTGTAGAAAGCAACTTGCAAAAGAGAAAAATACTCTGCAGGCAGAACATTTCCAAGAACCTGTTACTTCCAACACAGAGGATTTAATAAATCCTGATTTAATAATAGAGTATTTGAATAAATCACTTTCTAACATTGAAGAATTGCCCATTGCAAAAAAAAAAGGAATCCATTACCCAGGATATTGCCAACAAAAATTAGAAAAAGTTACACAAAAAAGATCCTTAATCTGGCAGGTGAAACAGTAGAAGGTGAAGGAAAAAATGACACTGATTCAGAGATAATTCTGCAGCTTAAAGCTAAATTTAAATCCACCCATAGCAGAAGTGAACAGTTCATGATACTGACTACAGTACAAAAAAGTTGGATCCCAAGTTGAATCTCTGCACAAATATAACCAAGAACACAAGTAACACACATGTAGTTTTGACAATTTTAAAACATACGTTTTTTTCACAATTGTGCATCAAAATTTTGAATTTAATTTCTCCAAAACAAAATA
Source organism: Anomaloglossus baeobatrachus (assembly GCF_048569485.1). Taxonomy (NCBI): domain Eukaryota; kingdom Metazoa; phylum Chordata; class Amphibia; order Anura; family Aromobatidae; genus Anomaloglossus; species Anomaloglossus baeobatrachus. Next base: position 796,269 of record NW_027441794.1, on the reverse strand, counting down.
TAAAGAAATATAGTCTTGTGACATATCAAATGAAAGCCGGTACCGTTCTGAGGAAAAATGATGCCTCTCCCACATCTTTATCTTACTTCTAGCCCGAGATATGATAAAAAATGTAAAGCCATACCAGGCCAAAATTCGCACTTTTTAAAACTTTAAAAGTCTGTAAAAATTAACTGATGAAGAAAAAAATGTAAAACTTTTAATTTGTAATGAACTAAAGTTGTACTTCATAAAAATAAAAAATAAAAAAAATCTAAAGACGTCAGGTAAAAAAAAAATCATATTTGGATCACGTGACATGGAATGACCCTTTTCTGACCACTCTCCTTTGTTATAAAGTCATATATCTTACTATCTGATGCCGGTTATAGATTCTCATTTTATGCTGACCTCTTTGGAAGATGCCGGTCTCTGGATGAGGCTGTTGAGTTGTGACTATTGCAGCTGTGATGTTTAGCTGCAAGAGTTTAAAGTGTTTTTCCTTTTTGTGTCTAATTTTCCCTATGTGTCCTTTACCTTGTGTTGTATTAGTGGAGTGGTGAGACTTCTGTTCTCGTCGGCCTTCTCACTAGCCGGGGTGAGCGAAGGCCTAGGAATGTGATGACAAAGGGGCAAAGACCTATATGGTGACTTAGTGAGCGTAGGGTACAGACTCAGGCGAGTTGCAGGAGGTGTCCCCTCTCCCCATCATCAGTGCCTTGCTTTTTTGCCATTTCCATTGTTACCCTTGTGTTATGCTGCATGCTGAGTGTCTCTACACTCTGACGTGACATATTGTCTTGGTTTTAACACCAACAATCTAAGGCTAAGTTCACATTTCCGCTAAAATCTATCAGTCACAATCCGCTGCTCTTGTAAACAGCGGAATCCGTTTAGCGGATTCCGCTGCTCCCATAGACTTGTATGAGCAGCGGGTTGTGACTGATGATGCTGCGTTGCACCCTCCGCCCGACTGATCAGTCGTGGAACGACTGACCGCCGGGCGGGAGGAACGCAGCATGTAACGTTTTTTGAGCAGCGAGATCCGTCGGATTTCGCTGCGCATGCTCTCTGGCTCCCTGCACACGTCACCAGCTTTGGTTGGTTACCCGATATTTACCCTGGTTACGGTGCAAGGAGCCAGCGCTAAGCGGTGTAGGCCCGTAACCAAGGTAAATATCGGGTACCAAGGTAAACATCGGGTGCTTTGCTGTTACCCGATATTTAGGCTGGTTACGTGTGCAGGGAGGCCGACACTTCCCCGCTCGGCCCCGCCCCCTCCCGCACTCCGCACATGTATGTACACACACACACACCTGTCCCCAGCCATGCAGACAAGCACTGACACCCTCGTCTGGCCCCGCCCCCTGCTCGGCTCCGCCCCCTCCCGCACTTTGCATGTGCACACACATACATACATACATACATACACACACACTCACTCACACATACACTCACCTGTCCCCAGCCATGCAGACCGCAGCACTTCTACTGACATCCTCAGCGCCTGGCCCCGCCCCCCGCTCGGCTCCGCCCCCTCCCGCACTTTGCATGTGCACACACATACATACATACATACATGCACATACACACACTCACTCACTCACACATACACTCACCTGTCCCCAGCCATGCAGACCGCAGCACTTCCACTGACATCCTCAGCGCCTGGCCCCGCCCCCCGCTCGGCTCCGCCCCCTCCCGCACTTTGCATGTGCACACACATATATACATACATACATACATACATACACACACACTCACTCACACATACACTCACCTGTCCCCAGCCATGCAGACCGCAGCACTTCTACTGACATCCTCAGCGCCTGGCCCCGCCCCCCACTCGGCTCCGCCCCCTCCCGCACTTTGCATGTGCACACACATACATACATACATACATGCACATACACACACTCACTCACTCACAGATACACTCACCTGTCCCCAGCCATGCAGACCGCAGCACTTCCACTGACATCCTCAGCGCCTGGCCCCGCCCCCTGCTCGGCTCCGCCCCCTCCCGCACTTTGCATGTGCACACACATACATACATACATACATGCACATACATACATACATGCACATACACACACTCACTCACTCACACATACACTCACCTGTCCCCAGCCATGCAGACCGCAGCACTTCCACTGACATCCTCAGCGCCTGGCCCCGCCCCCCGCTCGGCTCTGCCCCCGAACTCCGCCCCCCGCACACAACGGAATCCGACAAAGAATTCTGTTCTTTGTCATCCGTTGTACAGCGTTGAACAGCGCATCAGTCACATGCGTCAAGCGACGCATGTGACTGATACAAATCAACGGAAATGTGAACTTAGCCTTATCAGTTGAGCAGATTGAAATCCTGGACAGGGGCTTAAATTTTGTCCCTGGAATTTTTTCCTGAGGATAGAAATGTGTCAGGTCAGAATTACTCTAGTAATAAATTTCCAACGTTTCATGAATTTGATTCTCCTTCACTGAACAGAAGGCCATTGTAATGCTAAACTAAATGGATGAGGATCGTAATTTGGAAGCATTGGTGGGGGACCATGATGTAAAACCAAAGGTCTCAAATCTCATTATTATCCAGTAAAATCTCGCGTATCATCATTACTAGAGATGAGCCACCCCCCTGGAGTTCAAGTTCGGTTCGGTTCGTCAAATGGTGTCCCGACGGGGCCGTTCGTCGAACCGTTCGTCGAACTCTTGAACCCCATAGGAAACAATGGTAGGCAATCACAAACACATAAAAACACCTGGAAAACACCCTCAAATTTGTCCAAAAGGTGCCAAACAACTCCCAAGACAACACAAACACATGGGAAAGTGACAAGGACAAATACTCATGCGAAAACAAAACAGCTGGACGAGGAAAAAGAGACACAGATATAGGCATGGCATGTCCTTCTAAAATCATGTAAAACACAGCAAGGGGACTCCAAGTAGACTCTCCCTTTTTTCCAAAAATTGGGCCCCACAGACACCACTTCAGTGGCAGCACTTGTGCCCCAGTTGCAAACTGGACAAGTTGATTTGCATCAAGCACATTCAAAAATATGCCATCTTTAACTGTCCTTAGGATGACACCGGGGTGGGTAGCAAAGTCTTTGCTGATCCCAGATCTGTTCATCTTGGATCATTTTTAGAAACACTGCAAGCAAGGGTTACTCCAAGCGGAGTCTCCCTTTTTTCCAAAAATTGGGCCCCACAAACACCCCTTCAGTGGCAGCACTTGTGCCCTGGTTGCAAACTTGACAGGTACATATGCATCAAGCACATTCCAAATACACAAGCATTTACTCTCCCCAGGATGACACAGGGGTAGTAAAGTCCTTGCGGATCCATGACTTGTTCATTTTGATGAACGTTAGTCTGTCCACATTGTCACTGGACAGACGCGTGCGCTTATCTGTCAGCACACACCCAGCAGTACTGAAGACACGTTCAGCGACAACGCTGGCAGCTGGACACGACAAGATCTCCAATGCGTAAGTGGAGAGCTCAGGCCATTTTTCAAGATTTGATGCCCAAAATGAGCAAGGCTCCAGTTGCAAAGTCATGGCATTGATGTTCATTTGGACTTCAGACTTCTTGTCTCTGTTGGCCTTGCAAAGGATGGTCTAAAAAAATTATGAAACGATTCAATAAAATTGCTGTTTCCAGCACCAGGTACGGTGCTGCTGGTACGGTTACACTGTTAATGATGAGACCGTCCCATGTTTGTCAAGTTACAACTGGGAGATTCACTCCGTGCACCACGTTTTTTTGGTGGAAAAGCCGAGCTAAGATCGAGTAACAGCTTTTGCTGATACTCCTGCGTACATGCGTCCCTTTCTATGGCTGAAATTATTTCACAACTTAGACTTGTACCGGGGATCTAATAGTGTGGCAACCCAGTAGTCATCATCACTTCTAATTTTGACAATACGAGGGTCATGTTGTAGGTAGTGCAGCAAGAAGGCGCTCATGTGTCTTGTGCAGCCATGCGGACCAAGTCCACGCTGTGTTTGTGGCATAGAGGTGCTAACCATTCTTTCTTCCTCTGACATCTCCCCCCAACCTCTTTCAACTGAAATTTGACCAAGGTCTCCCTCATCTGCTGAGTCTTCCATGTCCATGGACAGTTCGTCCTCCATTTCTTCATGTTCTCCTGCACCTTCCTCAACATTTTGCCTGCTACCATGCGCCCTTGTTAATCCCTCTCCCCCACCGTCCCATGCCTGCCGCCTTGGTGATGATGAACGTCTGGACCTTGGTGATGTTGTTATGCCTTGCGCATATCAATCCTCATGTACTTTCTCCCCTTCCTGTTGAACCAACCCCTGACTCCAAATAGTGTTTAGCGTGTGCTCCAGCATGAAAATGACTGGAATTGTCATGCTCATAATGGCATTGTCAGCGCTAAACATATTCATCGCCATGTCGAAACTCTGCAGAAGGGTGCATAGGTCCTTGATCTGAGACCACTCCATTAGGGTGATCTGCCCCACCTCTGCATCTCGTTGGCCCAGGCTATACGTCATGACGTATTGCACCAGTGCTTGGCGGTGCTGCCACAGTCGCTGTAACATGTGGAGAGTCGAATTCCAGCGTGTCAGCACATCGCATTTCAGGCGATGAACCGGCAGGCCGAAAGACTTCTGGAGCGATGCAAGTCGCTCAGCTTTGACGGTTGAACGGCGGAAGTGAGCAGACAGTTTTGATGCCCTGTTCAGAAGGCCATCTAGGCCGGGATAGTGTGTTAAAAATTGCTGGACAATAAGGTTCAACACATGAGCCATACAAGGCACGTGTGTCACCTTGCCCAGGCGAAGGGCCGCACCCAGGTTTGCAGCATTGTCGCACACGGCCTTACCTGGCCGCAGGTTGAGTGGAGACAACCATTTATGAAACTCGGACAGCAGAGCTGCCCACAACTCAGCCGCTGTGTGACTCTGATTTCCAAGACATTTCAAGCTAAAGACCGCCTGATGCCGTTGCACTCTGCGGCCAGCATAGTAAGGAAGTGTGCGTGATTCCTTGTGCGCAGTTACAACGCTGGTGGCCTGACTAGGCAGGCTTGAGGCGGAGGTGGAGGACATAGAGGAGGTTGAGGAGGCAGAAGCGTTGGAGGAACTTCGACATACAGAGGATTGACGCACAAGTCGTGGGGACGGCATAGTTACCCAGTGCCCAGTCAGCGACATGTAACGCCTCTGTCCATGCTTACTGGTCCAAGTATCGGTGGTGAAATGCACCCGTTCACACACAGACTTTCTCAAGGAAGCGGTGATGTTGCGTGCGACATTCTGGTGTAGCCCAGGCACACCTTTCTTGGAGAAGTAGTGGCGACTGGGCATCTGGTACTGGGGCACTGCGACGGACATAAGGTCTCAAAAATCCTCTGTGTCCACCAGGCGGAAAGGCAGCATTTCCGCAGCCAAGAGCTTACAGAGGGATAAAGTCAACCTCTTAGCTTTGTCATGGGTCGGAGGAAATGGCCTTTTATTTGTCCACATCTGAGGGACAGAGATCTGGCTGCTGTGTGGAGACGGTATTGAGTAGTGTGTCCCTGGAAAAATGCAGGTTTGTGAGGAAAATGCAGGCGTAGACATGATGTTGCCTTCATCCAACGTTGGTGCTATCGATGTCTGAGAGAGCTGTACACATGCACTTGTTTTCCCTTCAAAACTAACTGACGACCTAACAAGCAAACTGCCTGTTGCTGTTACAGTGGTGGAAGGTGTGTGTGGAAAACCAGGTGTGACAGCTGTCCCCCCAGTAATAGAAGATGAAGAGCGCACGGATGCACTGGAAGGGGCAGGCGGTGGTTGGCCCGCTATGCTAGGCCGCATTGCAGCACAGTGAGCTTCCCACTTGGAATTATGCTTGGTATTCATGTGACGATTCATGGATGAAGTTGTCAAACTGGTGAGCTTTTTGCCTCTACTTATAGATTCCCGACAAATTTTACAGATCACCTGATTTGGGAGATCCTTTGCAAGGTCAAAAAAGGACCAGGCTAGGCAAGGCTTAGAGGACATGCGACCTGCAGAGCCACCCCGACTGCTCAGAGGCAGAGTGGTGGCTGAGGATGCAGTTGTAGACGTGCTACCAGTACTCCGACTCTGTCAGGGAAGGCGCAAGGTAACTTCCTCGTCAGTTGCATCTTCCTCCACCACCTCTGTTGACCTCCTCGAGTGCCTGACTGTGGGTTGACAGTAAGTGGGATCTAGAACTTCATCATCAAGCGTTGTGTTTGCACTTCCCTCGCCCTCAGACCTAGCCTCTTCCTGCCCTGTCCGAATATTTAAGTTGTCATCCCAATCTGGTATCTGCGTCTCATCGTCATCAGTATGTTCCTCATTGTCTCCACCAACAGGTGTTACAGTTTGGGAATGAGTGTCTACTGTTGTGAATGTTAGGTATGTTTTGGCTGCTGGGAGGCTCCCTCTGGTGGCCAGGAATGTTTGGACTTGGACCAGGTGTGTTGTGCAGTGGGTGTTTCCTTTGCTATCTCTCTGCTTATTTAAATCCTGGTCTGATTGCAGGCTGTTGCCGGATGTCAGTTGTTCTTTGTATCTCCAGCCTGCTTAATCCTGCTCTACACCACATCTTCCCCAGATAAGTGCTTGCTCTTTATTTATTGTCTGGTTCTTTTGTTTATCTGGGTTTGTCAGTTGCTGTGGTTGTTTTCAGTTTATTTGCTTGCAGGAATTTTCCCCCTCAGTGGCTTGTTGGGGAACTCCCTGCAGTTCTGTGTGGAGTATAGCTCCTTTGGGTCCATGTGTTTGTGGCTTGTTGACTTTGCTATGATTCTTGTTTTCTGTTCATTGGTATGACAAGGGCACCTGGTATAGGACGGAGTTCAGATCGTGCGATCTGAGGGCCTTTTTGTACTATCAGGAAGTTGGTATTTTGCAGGGTTTTTCTCTGGCCACCATCAGTTCCTTTCCTGTCCTTTCCTTTTTTAGTCAGTGGGGGCCTCACCTTTTGCTAATCCTGTCATCTACCTGTGTATTGTGTTTTTCCTATATCACCGCAGTCTTTGAATGTGGGGGGCTTGCTATTCTTGTCTATTTTCTGAGGCAGAGAGTTATTCATCTTTCCTACCTTTAGGATAGTTAGTTCTCCGGCTGGGTACGCGGTGCACAGGATGTTAGTTCACCCCTCGGCTACTTCTAGTTGTGATGGTTAGTAAGGGGATGGCGGCCAGATTAGTTGCCAATGCGCTTGTCACCTTTTGCCAATGATTTGTGGTGGTCTTCCATGGTTCCGGATCATAACAGTACATCCGGCCTACAAATTTAAAGGGTACTCTTAACAAGGAAAAAAAAAAAAAAGCTGCTGAGAAAACATTTTTTTTTTTTTGGTATTTTTCCTCTTCTTCTTTGGCTTCTGTGGAAGATTTCTTTTGTCTAGCATGGATGAATTAGATGAGCGTGTTGCTCATCTTGATGCTAAGGTTCATCGTATAGAGTCTTATCTTGCACAGACTCCCCTTGCAGAGCCTAAGATTCCTGTTCCTGAATTTTTTTGGGAGATAGGTCGAGATTTTTGAGCTTCAAAAATAATTGTAAATTATGTTTTGACCTGCGCCCTAAGTCCTCAGGGAATCCCGTACAGCAGGTTAAGATTGTCATCTCCTTGCTGCGTGGTGACCCTCAGGACTGGGCCTTCTCTTTAGCGTCTGATGATCCAATTCTCACTGATGTGGACTCCTTTTTTCAGGCCTTGGATTTATTATATGACGAACCCAATATTGTGGACCAAGCAGAAAAGGTCTTGTTGTCCTTAACTCAGGGTTTGGATTCTGCAGAAACGTTTTGTCAGAAATTTCGAAAGTGGGCGGTCCTTACCAAATGGAATGATGATGCGCTTGCGGCTCTTTTTCGGAAGGGTATTGCTGATGCTGTGAAGGATGTAATGGTAGGATTTCCTGTCCCTTCTGGTCTTGATGCCTCTATGACCTTGGCCATTCAGATTGATAGGCGTTTACATGAGCGCAGGAAGATACCTGCTGGTTTTGTGCCTGGGGAACAGCCTTTGGAACCTATGGAGTGTGATAGGGTCCTTTCTAATGCTAGTCGTCAGGTGTTCAGACGGAAGAATAGACTGTGCTTCTATTGTGGAGACGCTTCTCATAACATCTCTGTCTGCCCTAACCGTGAAAGGAGATTGGCTACTTCTGTTACTGTGGGTTCTTTGCAACCAAAGTTTCTTTTGTCTGTCACATTGATTTGCTCATTGTCTTCCTTTTCTGCATTTGCCTTTGTGGACTCAGGGGCAGCGCTCAATTTGATGGATTTTGGGTTTGCTAGGGATTGTGGTTTCCCCATGGTTCCTTTGCAAACTCCTATTCCTTTAAGGGGCATTGATGCTACCCCTTTGGCAGAACATAAACCCCAATTTTGGACCCAGGTGCCTATGAGAGTTGCACCAGCGCATCAGGAAACTTGTACATTTTTAGTATTGCATAATCTACAGGATACCTTGGTACTGGGATTTCCGTGGTTGCAGACCCATAATCCGGTTCTTGACTGGAGATCCTTGTCGGTAGCTAGTTGGGGTTGTCAAGGTGTGCATCAGGACCTTTCCGTGTCATCCACGTCTGCTCAGGCAGTTGATGTTCCGGCCTGCTTGTCTGATTTCCGTGATGTATTTAATGACCAGGAATCTGATTCTCTGCCCCCTGTGAGGTAGCACGGTCGGCTGCGCAGTAGAAGACACGGGATCCAGGCATTAAGGTTCACAGCACACGGTTTTAATGTCCAAACAAAAGTCCATAACAAAATACATGTGCCTCTCCAGCAGAGAGCTCAGGAAGTTCTGTTCACTCCCTCACACCCGGCACACCTGCCCTTGTTCCTGATTCTATTTAACCCTTCCTTCAGCCTGTAGGGAAACAGCATTAACCCTAGAGTGGATTTACTTTCTATCATGGAGTGAGCACAACCGGGGAGAGACATACCGGCCATCATAGATAACCCCGGTCACAGTCTCACATACCCCCCCTCAGTTCAAGCGTGCGGGGTTGAACTCCCGCCATCAAACATGGGCCGCGGGACAAGGCATCGGCGTTGCCCTGCAACCTACCGGCCCGGTGTTCAACCGTAAACCGGAAGTTTTGCAAAGAAAGGAACCACCGGGTAACCCGGGCATTCCGTTCCTTGGCGGACCTCATCCAGACCAGTGGAGAGTGATCCGTCACCAAGCGAAACTGCCATCCCAGCAGGTAATAGCGTAGGGACTCCAAGGCCCACTTGATCGCCAGGCACTCCTTCTCCACTACGCTATAATTCCGCTCGGGAGGGGTGAGCTTCCTACTTAAGAAGGTGACGGGGTGTTCCTTCCCCTGAACCACCTGAGATAGCACTGCCCCCAGGCCGACCTCTGAGGCGTCAGTCTTTACTATGAACTCCTTCCGGAAATCAGGGTGTACAAGAACGGGCTGTCCGCACAGGACCTCCTTCAGGGCCCGGAAGGAGTCCTCGGCCTGCGGAGTCCAGCGCACCATGACGGACTTCTTGCCTTTGAGAAGGTCCGTCAAGGGGGCTGATAGTCCCGCAAAATCCTTTACAAACCTCCTGTAGTACCCCACGATACCCAGGAAGGCCCTAACCTGCTTCGTGGTCAGGGGTCTAGGCCACTTCTGGATCGCCTCAACCTTGTTAATTTGGGGCTTAATCACTCCTTGGCCTATCACGTAGCCCAAGTAGCGGGCTTCCGTGAGTCCCAATGCACATTTCTTGGGATTGGCTGTCAATCCGGCTGTTCGAAGCGCGTCCACCACCGCTTGTACCTGTTCCAAGTGGGTCTGCCAATCGGAGCTGTAAATAATGATGTCATCCAGGTACGCTGATGCATACGCCTGGTGGGGTTCCAGCACTAAGTCCATCAACCTCTGGAACGTGGCCGGAGCGCCATGTAACCCAAAAGGCAAGACAACATAGTGGAAGAGACCCTCCGGCGTAACAAAAGCGGTTTTCTCCTTGGCGGACTCAGTTAGTGGCACCTGCCAGTACCCCTTGGTCAGGTCGAGCGTGGTAAAATATCGCGCCTGTCCCAGCCTATCAATCAGCTCATCCACCCGGGGCATGGGGTAGAGATTGAACTTGGATATTTTGTTCAATCTCCTAAAGTCATTGCAGAACCTTAAGGAGCCATCGGGTTTTGGTATTAGGACAATCGGACTAGCCCATTCACTCCGGGATTTTTCGATGACCCCCAGGCGTAACATTGTCTTTACTTCCTCCAATATGGCTTGTCGTCGAGCCTCCGGTACCCGGTATGACTTCAGGCGTACCTTCAGGTGGGGCTTGGTGACAATATCATGTCGTATCAGACTGGTCCTACCGGGCAGCTTGGAGAAGACATCGGGGTTCTGCTGAACCAACCGTCTGGCCTCTCGCCTCTGTTGCTTGGTGAGGGCTTCTCCAATCCTTACTTCCGGTTCGTCCTCTCCGGAGGTCGCTGGAGCCGGATGTGAACGACCCGAAGAGGAGGGAGGTGGGGAAAAAACAGCCATCAGGCTTTCCCATTCCTGCCAAGGTTTTAATAGGTTGACATGGTATATTTGTTCAGGTTTCCGCCTACCGGGCTGCAATACTTTATAGTTAACCACCCCTACTCTTTCCTTTATCTCGTAGGGGCCTTGCCACTGAGCCAGGAATTTACTCTCCGCCGTGGGGATTAATACCAACACCCGATCCCCGGGTTTAAAGGTCCGCACGGTGGCTTGTCTATTGTAGCGGCCGCTTTGCGTGGCCTGAGCCTCCTGTAAATGCTCCTTCACAATTGGCATGACCGCGCTTATGCGGTTCTGCATACCCAAAATGTGTTCGATCACACTTTTATGGGGGGTGGGCTCTTGCTCCCATGTTTCCTTTGCCAGGTCCAACAATCCCCGGGGATGTCGCCCGTATAACAATTCAAAAGGCGAAAACCCCGTGGATGCCTGTGGCACCTCTCGTATGGCAAACATCAAATAGGGAAGCATCATATCCCAGTCTTTCCCGTCTTTTGAAATCACCCTTTTTAGCATGGTTTTCAGGGTTTTATTGAAACGCTCGACTAAACCGTCCGTCTGAGGATGATACACAGACGTACGCAACTGCTTGATCTGGAGTAGCCGGCATAGCTCTTTGGTCACTTTAGACATGAATGGGGTCCCCTGATCCGTAAGGATCTCCTTGGGCAATCCCACCCGGCAGAACACAGCAAACAACTCCCGAGCTATAAGCTTTGCTGCAGTATGTCTGAGAGGTATCGCCTCGGGATACCGGGTGACATAGTCAACGATAACTAGGATGTGTTGGTGCCCTCGAGCGGACTTTACGAGGGGCCCCACCAGATCCATCCCTATCCGTTCAAAAGGGACTTCTATAATGGGTAACGGTACCAACGGACTGCGAAAATGGGTCAGGGGTGCGGTAAGCTGACACTCCGGGCAGGTTTCGCAGAACCGTTTTTCCTCCCCAAAGTCCCCGGGCCAATAGAACCTTTGCAATATTCGCTCCTGCGTTTTCTTGACCCCTAGGTGGCCACTCATCAGGTGTTTATGAGTCAAGTCGAGGACCCGCCGGCGATGCGGCTGGGGCACCACCAACTGTTCTACCCCCACGCCCCGTATTTCATCTACTCGGTAGAGTAAATCCTGTTTAAGAGCGAAATGGGGGTACCTTACCTGGGCACCGGGCAGCTGTGCCACCCCGTCAACTACTGTCACCCGACTCCGGGCATGTATTAACGTAGGGTCCTGCAGTTGGGCTTTCCCAAACGTATCCGGGGACGCCTCCAACTCCGGGATGGGCTCGACCGTCTCAGCCTCTCCTGCCAATACCTCTAGGGGCGACCTATCGGGTTCACACTCTGTCCCTATCATGGTGACCCCTACGGCAGGTGTCCCGGATTCAGGATTGTAGGGCTCAGGTCCCGGACCGACCAATATCTGAGGGGACTTAGGGGGTCCCCTCCATAAAGTCCAAAAATAGGGCAGATCCCTTCCTAGAATCACGTCATAAGGAAGAGTGTTAAGAAGTCCCACCTCATGTTGCACCTGACCGCAAGGTGCTGTGATGGTGACAATCCCCGTGGGATAGTCGCGGCGGTCCCCATGTATGCAAACCACCCCCACGGTGCGTCCTGTGGCCTTTACTTTAGCCTTCAAGGTGGATCGCACAAGGGTCACTAAGCTTCCGGAATCCAACAATCCTGTAACCGGACATCCATTCACCTGTATTTGGCACAAGTGGGGCTCCGTCTCTGGGGAGACCAGGTCAGCGGTACACACCACCTGAGCATACATTGAACCCCGCCGGGTAACCCCACAATCCATGGGCTCCGTGGTGAGTGGACACTGGGCTTCCATATGTCCCACCCGCTGGCACCGCCAACATCTAATGGGGACGGAAACCCCCTTGACGGGTTGTCGTTTAGGGTACAGAACCTTCCGGACCTCAGGAATGGCGGCCGCGGCCTCAGACGGGACGGTAGGGGACTCCTGCACCGTTGTCAGCGGTGGGTCTTTGGCCCTAGGCTTGGAGGGGCCGGACCGACGGGCGGTACGCAAAGTCTCAGTGTCCCGTATCAAGTCCTGCGTAGCCACATACCGCTCTACCAGGGACACTAATTGGTCCAGGGTACTCGGGTCACCCTGTCCGACCCACCGTTGAACGGTGACGGGTAAAGTGCGCACAAAACGATCCACTACTACCCTTTCCACCATTTGCGCCGGGCTCAGAGTGTCAGGCTGCAACCACTTTTTTACAAGATGCAACAAGTCATAGGCCTGGGAGCGTACGGGTTTGGCTTCCTCATAGAACCACTGATTTACCCGCTGAGCCCGTACATAGGTATTCACCCCCAACCGAGCCAGTATTTCGGCTTTCAGGGTCACATAGTCAATGGCGTCCTCGGTACAGAGGTCCAGGTATGCTTTTTGGGGTTTCCCCGTCAGATAGGGCGACAATACCTCAGCCCACTGCGGGGTCGGCAGCTTTTCCCGCTCGGCCACCCGCTCAAACACCGCCAGGAACGCTTCCACATCATCACCCGGGGTCATCTTTTGCAACGCTTGTCTCACCGCTTTACGGACGCTGCCGTCGTCACCCGGTCCCGGGGTTGTGCTGCCGGTCCGGCACGGATCGACTTGGCCAGGAGAACCATCTGTTCTTGGTGCCTTTTTTCCTGCAATTGCAAGGCTTGCTGCTGACGTGCATTGGCCTGATCCATCTGTTCTTGGAGTTTTTTTTCCTGCACTTGCAAGGATTGCTGCTGACGTTCCAACGCCCGGAGCAGGTGTGCATTGGTCTGTTGCTGCTGTGCATTAGCCTGTTGTTGCTGTGCATTAGCCTCTTGTAGCTGTGCATTAGTCTGTTGCTGCAGCCTTAGTATGTCTTCCATGGCGTCGCTGGGTTTGGGCTGTAGTATAGCCGCTCGAATCCAGGACATGTGCTACCGGGTCACCAGGGATGGATGCTACACCTCACCGGCTGTCATGCCCGCATTCTCCACCATATGTGAGGTAGCACGGTCGGCTGCGCAGCAGAAGACATGGGATCCAGGCATTAAGGTTCACAGCACACGGTTTTAATGTCCAAACAAAAGTCCATAACAAAATACATGTGCCTCTCCAGCAGAGAGCTCAGGAAGTTCTGTTCACTCCCTCACACCCGGCACACCTGCCCTTGTTCCTGATTCTATTTAACCCTTCCTTCAGCCTGTAGGGAAACAGCATTAACCCTAGAGTGGATTTACTTTCTATCATGGAGTGAGCACAACCGGGGCGAGACATACCGGCCGTCATAGATAACCCCGGTCACAGTCTCACACCCCACACCGGGTGTTACGGGGGGCTGTCTGATAATAACTGAAAGGAGTATCAGACAGTCAGGGTCCACCGTGCAAAGACTTTGCTGCAGACTATGGCAGAGTGCAATACCTCTGTTAACTCACAGAAGGATATAATATGTAAGTAAAGCAATTCCTCCCTTACTTGGAGGGTGTGTGGAATGATCTCTGTTAATAATCACAGAGACAACGGCAATGTGTGCGAAATGGCACCTACCTAGGTCCGCTCTTCTACTGGTGCAAAAGAGACGAACAGCAGCGCAAGCCGCACAAAGCTCCTACCCGCGTTCGCTCCACTAGTGTGCGAGGACACGAACCACTAGACATGGCACCTGCCCAGGTCCGCTCCTCTAGTGGTGCAAAAGAGACGAACAGCAGCGTAAGCCGCACAAAGCTCCTACCTCTGTTCGCTCCCCTAGTGTGCGAGGATACGAACAACTGCCAGACGCAGTATAAGGAACGTTACCCTAGCGGCAACGTCCACCTACGAGTAGAATCACAAGGCCCAGCCAGACCATGTGCCTCAGGCACCTGCCTATGTCCGCTCCCCTAAGAGGTAAGGATACGGACAGCAGCCGAAGCTGTAAGGTATAAGAACGCTACCCTGCCGGTAGCGCTCACCTAGCATAGACAGAGGAATGCCTAGAGGAACGCGCACAGAGCGTCTACTCATATGCATGAACCAAGAGGACTGAGCACCATGCGGCGTGTGTCAGGGTCTTACATAGACTCTGTGCCTCATCCAAGATGGAGGACACCAGAGCCAATCCGCTGCCAGAATGACAGGAGTGACGTCACGCTGGCCTATCACCGAGCAAGACGTCACAAGCACACGACCAGCGACCAATCGGCATAGAAGGTGTCAGAGACATGTGACCTCGTGTCAGCGATGATGTCACCCGCACATGTGCAACGGCTCCAAGATTGGACCCAGTTTCCAGCGCTCGCACATGTGCAGTAGCAAGAAATCCGGACCCAGTCTCCAGCGCTCGCACATGTGCAGCAGCAATAAATCTGGACTTAGTCTCCAGCGCTCGCACATGTGCAGTAGCAAGAAATCTGGACTTAGTCTCCAGTGCTCGCAGCAACCGTAACAGTACCTCCCCCTCAAGGGCCCCCCTCCCGGCGACGCAGGTAATCGGCAACTAAGTCGGGAGCATGGACAGCCTCCTCAGGCTCCCAAGAGCGATGTTCCGGACCATAGCCCTCCCAATCTATCAAGAAGAACCTGCGCCCTCTAACCATCTTAGAACCAACTATGGCTCGTACCTCATAGCTAGAGCGAGAGGAATCAGAGGCAGGAGAGTGCACTTCACGAGCGTGAGGTAAAATAGCCGGCTTTAGCAGTGAGACATGGAATTTGTCATGAATCCTAAGATGGACAGGTAACTTCAATTGATAGACTACAGGATTTACCTGTCGAAGAACCTCATAAGGACCCAGGAAGCGAGGAGCAAATTTGACAGAGCTCACTCTAAGTCTCACGTGTTTTGCAGAGAGCCACACAAAGTCCCCTGGAGAAAAGACAGGAGCCGGGCGACGAAACCGATCGGACACCGTCTTCATACGGTCCTTAGCTGCTTGGATCGACTCTTGAGTCCGATCCCAAACCTCTCTGGCATTAGTTGCCCAGTCGGCCACAAGAGGAGGAGGTGCAGCAGCGGGAAACGGTACTGGTACCCTAGGGTGTTGCCCATTATTGAGTACGAACGGTGTCTGCCCAGTGGCCTCAGCCAGCGAATTGTTAAGGGCAAATTCTGCCCAGGGTAGGAGGGAGGACCAGTTATCGTGGTTCTCAGCAACAAAGTGTCGAAGGTATATAATCATAGATTGATTGGTACGTTCAACCAAACCATTAGTCTCCGGATGGTATGCCGAAGAGAGATTCAACTCAATTTGCAGAAGGCTACAAAGATCTCGCCAGAAACGGGAAGTAAATTGCGGGCCTCTATCACAAATGATACGATCTGGCATCCCGTGAAGCCTAAAGACATGCTTGAGGAATAGTTTGGCTAGTACCCTGGAAGATGGGATTCTCGATAACGGTACGAGATGAACCATCCGGGAGAAATGGTCCGTAATGACCCACACAAATCTATGTCCCTGTGAACATGGAAGATCACCCACAAAGTCCATGCCTACCACCTCCCATGGTCTATCTGGCACTGGTAAAGGATGCAAGAGCCCAGCCGGTCTCTGCCGTAATGGACGGTTGCGAGCACACGAGTAGCAGGAACCGACATATCTCTTGACGTGGCTGGCTAAGTGTGGCCACCAATACCACCTCTCCAGTAACTCTCGTGTCCGCCTAATACCAAAATGCCCACCCACCTTTGAGGTGTGGGCCCATGACAGTATATCATTCTGTCGATCAGGCGGAACAAAGGTCTTGCCCGGTGGGATTTGGTCTAACGTCACAGGGGAGAGCGTATCAAAAACCCTGGAGGGAAGGATAAGACGAGGTTCGTCAATCTCTTCCTGGGTAGAAAGCATAGAGCGAGACAGAGCGTCTGCCTTGTTATTCTTACTCCCAGACAGATAGTTGATGGAGAAGTGAAAGCGGGAGAAAAACAAGGACCAGCGGGCTTGGCGAGGATTCAGACGCTGAGCGGTTTGTAAGTACGTCAGATTCTTATGGTCTGTATAGACCTGGAAAGGATGTTTCGCTCCTTCCAGCAAGTGACGCCACTCCTCCAAGGCTAATCTCAAGGCGAGCAGTTCCCTATCCCCAATGGTATAGTTTCTCTCTGCCGGTGAAAAGGTTTTAGCAAAGAAGAAACACGGCCTTTTTCTACCTGCACCGTTCTTTTGATACAAGACCGCACCAGCACCCACTGAAGAGGCATCAACCTCTAAGAGGAAGGGCTTATTCTCATCGGGTCTTTGAAGAACGGGAGCAGTTGAAAAGTGTCTTTTTACTGCCTCAAAAGCCTGAGATGTCTCAGTAGACCAGGCTTTGGGATTAGCACCTTTCTTAGTCAAGGCCACCAAAGGGGCCACCAAAGTAGAAAAATGGGGTATGAACTGCCTGTAATAATTTATGAATCCTAAGAAGCGTTGCACCGCCTTCAAGGAATGAGGTTCGGACCATTGCAGGACAGCAGAGAGCTTCGCAGGATCCATAGCCAGACCCTCTTGTGAGATAATGTAACCCAAAAAAGGCAATGAGGACTGCTCGAATACACATTTCTCGAGTTTAGCAAACAATGAGTGCTCCCTTAAACGGGAAAGGACACGAACGACATCCTGACGATGAGTCTCCAGATCAGGAGAAAAAATCAGGATGTCGTCCAGATACACCACTACTGAGGATAACAGTAAATCCCTGAACACATCGTTTACGAAGTCCTGAAATACTGCGGGTGCATTACATAACCCAAAAGGCATGACGAGGTATTCATAGTGACCGTCTCGGGTGTTAAAAGCGGTCTTCCATTCGTCACCCTTTCGAATTCGTACCAAGTTATACGCACCCCGCAGATCCAACTTCGTAAAAACTTGAGCTCCTCTCAGTCTGTCAAAGAGCTCCGAAATTAAAGGTAATGGGTATTTGTTCTTTATTGTGATTGCGTTGAGACCCC
Organism: Anomaloglossus baeobatrachus; assembly: GCF_048569485.1. Lineage (NCBI taxonomy): Eukaryota > Metazoa > Chordata > Amphibia > Anura > Aromobatidae > Anomaloglossus > Anomaloglossus baeobatrachus. Next base: position 778,874 of record NW_027441794.1, on the reverse strand, counting down.
TGTAATCTATGCAGGGACGCAAATCACCCTCTTTCTTCCGAACAAAGAAAAACCCAGCTCCCGCGGGAGAGACAGACTTACGAATGAACCCCTTCTCTAAACTCTCTCTTATATAGGTCGACATGGCCTCCGACTCAGGTATCGACAGGGGGTAAACCCTGCCTTTAGGTGGAATCGAACCTGGGATAAGGTCTATGGCACAGTCATACGGCCTATGGGGTGGAAGAACCTCAGCACCCTGTTTGGAGAACACGTCAGCGAAATCCAAATAGGGTGTAGGTATGGGAGAGAGATCAGTTGATGCAACCGCAACGACCTTAGGTGGTAAGGGAAGACATCGGGACTGACATTTCGAACCCCAACTAATAATGCTGTCAGACTCCCAGTCAATGTGAGGAGCATGAGTCCGAAGCCATGGAAGACCCAGAAGGACGTCGTCTATACCCTCAGGCAAAACAAGAAAAGAAATCTCCTCTATGTGACCCTGAGACAGGGAAAGGCGCAAGGGAACTGTCCTCAATGTAATGGAGTCAGACAACATAGTTCCATTAACAACACGGACAGGAATAGGCGCCTCTAACATGATAGAGGGAATATTGTGTCCCTTTACAAATCCTGAGGACACAAAAATCCCGTCAGCTCCGGAATCCACAAAAGCCATAATAGGCCATGTATTCTCAGATAACGAGAGCTGACCTGGGATACAACACTTAGAGGGTGCAGAAGATGTCTCTAGTAACCCCCCTCTAATGGTTACTAGGCCAGGGAGTTTCCCTGACGACTAGGACACTTGTTGGCATAGTGCCCAGCCTGACGACATACGTAACATATAGGAGGACCAGACTTGCGTAGTCTGGAGGACGTATGACCTAACTCCATAGGAGTGGGAGATGTTTCAGATGCTGAGGAAGATGGTAGTGGACCGTCAACAACTGGAATAGCCCGATGCTTAGGGCGTGAGGAAGAGACCTCGAGTCTACGTTCCTTATGGCGTACATCGATCCTCGTTGCTACTGTGATCAAGTCCTCCAGAGAAGCAGGGACCTCACGAGTAGCAAGGGCATCCTTGACATAGCCTGCCAACCCTCTCCAGAAGATAGGAATCAACACCTTCTCTGGCCAATCTAGTTCTGCCACCAGAGTTCTAAAAGCAATGGCATAAGAACTAGTGGATAACGAACCCTGAGATAGATCTAACAGTCTCAGGGCCGCATCATGGGTAACCTGCGGACCCATGAATACCGCCTTAAGAGCATCAAGAAAGTCTTGATGTCTCAGAGTAACCACATCAGAGCGCTCCCATAGGGGAGTCGCCCATTCTAAGGCTTTGTCCTGAAGTAAGGAGATGATAAAGCCTACTCTGGACCTCTCCGTAGAGAAGCGAGAAGAGTTGACCTCTAGGTGTATCTGACACTGACTAATGAAACCACGACATGATCTGGCATCGCCAGAATATCTGTTTGGCAGAGCAAGTCGAGGATCATGTGCAGATGTCACCATGGTCTGAGGTTTATCCTCTATACTCTTGAGCCGTGACTCAAGTACTTGTATGTAACGGTGTAACTGCTGATATTCTGCCATAACTGCCAGACCCTTGGCTCAGTCCTAATGTTACGGGGGGCTGTCTGATAATAACTGAAAGGAGTATCAGACAGTCAGGGTCCACCGTGCAAAGACTTTGCTGCAGACTATGGCAGAGTGCAATACCTCTGTTAACTCACAGAAGGATATAATATGTAAGTAAAGCAATTCCTCCCTTACTTGGAGGGTGTGTGGAATGATCTCTGTTAATAATCACAGAGACAACGGCAATGTGTGCGAAATGGCACCTACCTAGGTCCGCTCTTCTACTGGTGCAAAAGAGACGAACAGCAGCGCAAGCCGCACAAAGCTCCTACCCGCGTTCGCTCCACTAGTGTGCGAGGACACGAACCACTAGACATGGCACCTGCCCAGGTCCGCTCCTCTAGTGGTGCAAAAGAGACGAACAGCAGCGTAAGCCGCACAAAGCTCCTACCTCTGTTCGCTCCCCTAGTGTGCGAGGATACGAACAACTGCCAGACGCAGTATAAGGAACGTTACCCTAGCGGCAACGTCCACCTACGAGTAGAATCACAAGGCCCAGCCAGACCATGTGCCTCAGGCACCTGCCTATGTCCGCTCCCCTAAGAGGTAAGGATACGGACAGCAGCCGAAGCTGTAAGGTATAAGAACGCTACCCTGCCGGTAGCGCTCACCTAGCATAGACAGAGGAATGCCTAGAGGAACGCGCACAGAGCGTCTACTCATATGCATGAACCAAGAGGACTGAGCACCATGCGGCGTGTGTCAGGGTCTTACATAGACTCTGTGCCTCATCCAAGATGGAGGACACCAGAGCCAATCCGCTGCCAGAACGACAGGAGTGACGTCACGCTGGCCTATCACCGAGCAAGACGTCACAAGCACACGACCAGCGACCAATCGGCATAGAAGGTGTCAGAGACATGTGACCTCGTGTCAGCGATGATGTCACCCGCACATGTGCAACGGCTCCAAGATTGGACCCAGTCTCCGGCGCTCGCACATGTGCAGTAGCAAGAAATCCGGACCCAGTCTCCAGCGCTCGCACATGTGCAGCAGCAAGAAATCTGGACTTAGTCTCCAGCGCTCGCACATGTGCAGTAGCAAGAAATCTGGACTTAGTCTCCAGTGCTCGCAGCAACCGTAACACCGGGACTGTGACTGTGCCATTGAGTTGGTGCCTGGTTGTAAATTTCCCCAGGGGCGGATTTTCAACTTATCTGTGCCCGAACATGATGCCATGCGGTCATAGATCAGGGAATCATTGGAGAAGGGGCACATTCGGCCCTCATCTTCTCCTTTGGGTGCCGGCTTCTTCTTCTTTGTTGCTAAGAAGATGGTTCGTTGAGGCCTTGTATTGATTACCGTTTTCTTAATAAAATTACGGTCAAATATCAGTACCCTTTGCCTCTGATGTCTGATCTGTTCTCTAGAGTGAAGAGTGCCAAATGGTTTACGAAACTGGATCTCAAGGGTGCGTATAATCTCATCCGTATTAAGGAGGGTGATGAATGGAAGACGGCTTTTAATACTCCTGAGGGGCATTTTGAGTACCTAGTGATGCCTTTTGGGCTCACTAATGCACCCTCCGTCTTCCAGGCCTTCATGAATGATATTTTTCGGGACCTTATTGGTAAATTTTTGATTGTGTATTTGGATGACATCTTGATTTTTTTCTGATGATTGGGACTCTCATGTTGGGCAAGTACGGGATGTTTTTCAGATACTTAAGGATAATGCACTGTACGTTAAGGGGTCAAAGTGCCTCTTTGGGGTGCAAAGGATTTCCTTTTTGGACTTCATCCTGTCTCCCTCCGCTATCGAAATTGACCCAGTTAAGGTTCAGGCTATTTACGACTGGGTGCAACCGACTTCTCTAAAATCCCTGCAGCAGTTTTTGGGGTTTGCTAATTTTTACCGTAAATTTATAGCCAATTTTTCTGCCATTGTCAAACCTCTGACAGATTTGACCAAGAAGGGAGCTGATGCTGAGCATTGGACCCCTGAGGCAATTGTGGCCTTCCAGGAGCTTAAAAGGCGATTCACTTCTGCCCCAGTTCTGCAGCAACCTGATGTGTCTCGCCCATTTCAAGTTGAGATCGATGCCTCAGAGATCGGAGCAGGTGCTGTTCTGTCTCAACGAGACACTAGTTCGGGTGAACTTAAGCCCTGTGCCTTTTTCTCTCGGAAGTTTGCTCCTTCTGAACGGAATTATGATGTGGGTAATTGGGAATTATTGGCTATGAAGTGAGCATTTGAAGAGTGGAGGCATTGGTTGGAGGGGGCTAGGCATCAAGTTGTGGTGCTTACGGACCACAAGAATCTCATCTATCTGGAATCGGCCAAGAGGTTGAATCCTCGGCAGGCCAGGTGGGCTTTGTTTTTTACCCGGTTTAACTTTGTGGTCTCTTTTTTGCCGAGCACCAAGAATGTTAAGGTCGATGCCCTTTCCAGGAGTTTCTGTGCTGACTCTTTGAGGTTGTCGAACCGTCTACTATCCTGAATGATGGTGTAGTTTTCTCGGCTATTTCGCCTGATCTGCGGTTGGCACTGGCGGAATTTCAGGGGGATAAGCCTGAGAGATGTCCTACAAGGAAACTGTTCCAGACTAATGGAGAGACCGAGTTGTCTCTGAGGTTCATTGCTCTGTTTTGGTGGGTCATCCTAGCATTTTTGGTACTCGGGATCTTGTGAGACGCTCTTTTTGGTGGCCTTCCCTGTCCCGAGATGTCCGTCGTTTTGTGCAGTCGTGTGGAGTTTGTTCTAGGTCCAAGCCCTGTTGTTCACGTTCTAGTGGGCTATTATTGCCTTTGCCTGTACCTAAAAAACCTTGGACGCACATCTCTATGGATTTTATTTCAGAGTTTCCCGTCTCTCAGAAAATGACTGTGATTTGGGTGATCTGTGACAGATTCTCCAAGATGGTCCACTTGGTTCCCCTATCTAAGTTGCCGTCTTCATCAGAGTTGGTGCCTTTGTTTTTCCAACATGTTGTTCGTTTGCATGGTATTCCTGAAAACATTGTTTCTGACAGAGGGGTGCAGTTTGTATCCAGGTTTTGGAGGATATCTTGCTCCAAATTGGGTGTTCAGCTGTCTTTCTCCTCGGCGTTTCATCCTCAGACCAATTGTCAGACTGAAAGGGCTAACCAGACCCTGGAAACCTACTTACGTTGTTTTGTTTCTGCGGATCAGGATGACTGGGTTTCGTTTTTGCCTTTGGCTGAATTTGCCCTTAACAATAGAGCTAGCTCTACCACATTGGTGTCCCCCTTTTTTCTGCAATTTTGGGTATCACCATAGGTTCCTCTCAGGGCAGCTTGAGGCATCTGACTGTCCGGGGGTGGATTCGGTGGTCAACAGAATGCAGCAGATTTGGGGCCAGGTAGTGGATAAATTGTTTCAGTCCCAAGAAACTGCCCAAAAGTTTGCCAACCGGCGTCGGACAGTTGGTCCCCGGTTTAAAGTAGGGGACATGGTGTGGTTGTCCTCTAAAAATATTCATATGAGAGTTCCATCTCCTAAATTTAAGACCAGATTTATTGGACCTTATAAGATTTCGGAGATTATTAACCCTGTATCTTTCCGTTTGACTCTGCCTGCGTCATTTAAGATTAACAATGTCTTCCATAAGTCCTTGTTGAAGAAACATGTGGAGCCAGCAGTTCCTGCAGCAGCGCCTCCTGACCCTGTTTTGGTACAAGGGAATCTGGAGTATGAGGTTGAAAAAATTCTGGATTCCCGTCGCAGTAGGCATCAGCTTCAGTACCTTGTGAAATAAAAGGGTTATGGGCAGGAGGATAACTCTTGGGTTGTGGCTTCTGACATTCATGCGGTCAGGTTGGTTCGCGCCTTGAATCATGCTCATCCCGAGCGATCCGGTGGCGTGGGTGAGGGTTCGGTGACCCCTCCTCAGGGTGGGGTACTGTTGTGAATGTTAGTTATGTTTTGGCTGCTGGGAGGCTCCCTCTGGTGGCCAGGAATGGTTTGGACTTGGACCAGGTGTGTTGTGCAATGGGTGTTTCCTTTGCTAACTCTCTGCTTATTTAAATCCTGGTCTGATTGCAGGCTGTTGCCGGATGTCAGTTGTTGTTTGTATCTCCAGCCTGCTTCATCCTGCTCTACACCACATCTACCCCAGATAAGTGCTTGCTCTTTATTTATTGTCTGGTTCGTTTGCTTATCTGGGTTTGTCATTTGCTGTGGTTGTTTTCAGTTTATTTGCTTGCAGGGATTTTCCCCCTCAGTGGTTTGTTGGGGAACTCCCTGCAGTTCTGTGTGGAGTATAGCTCCTTTGGGTCCATGTGTTTGTGGCTTGTTGAATTTGTTACGATTCTTGTTTTCTGTTCATTGGTATGAAAAAAGCACCTGGTATAGGACGGAGTTCAGATCGTGCGATCTGAGGGCTTTTTTGTACTATCAGGAAGTTGGTATTTTGCAGGGTTTTTCTCTGGCCACCATCAGTCCCTTTCCTGTCCTTTCCGATTTTAGTCAGCGGGGGCCTCACCTTTTGCTAATCCTGTCATCTACCTGTGTATTGTGTTTTTCCTATATCACCGCAGTCTTTGAATGTGGGGAGCTAGCTATTCTTGTCTATTTTCTGAGGCAGAGAGTTATTCATCTTTCCTACCTTTAGGATAGTTAGTTCTCCGGCTGAGTTCGCGGTGCACAGGATGTTAGTTCACCCCTCGGCTACTTCTAGTTGTGATGGTTAGTAAGGGGATGACGGCCAGATTGGTTGCCAATGCTCTTGTCACCTTTTGCCAATGATTTGTGGTGGTCTTCCATGGTTCCGGATCATAACAGGAACGTATATGTACGGCCGGAGCCGTGTTAAGTTCGTGACGCCACCCATGGTGTGTGGTGAAGTGTGACACCACCGCTGCTGTGACGGGTCACCCGGGGGAGATGTTGTGCAGCAAGTTGTTAACCCCTCCGTGGGCAGGAATGGTGGCCCCAGGACCCGGTAGTGCAGGGGGGAATAGCGACTGCAGAGGGTGCTGGTGTACTCACTGTTGGAAACAAACACACGAGTCTCTGGTAAACCAAGGTGGTGGTGGCCGGTGCCACGGCCGGCTGTATCCAGGTCCCCCACCCAGCTGGTGGTCTCTATCCTTCTCCTGCACTGTTTTCTGAGTGAATGACTTCCCCGTGTGTAGCGTAGGAGTCCGCTCCCGGCTGGATGTGGCCTAAGGAGCCGTGCCCGCAGACGCTGGCCCGTGGGATCTATGGGCCCTGGTGGTGACCGCTTATCCCCAATCGGTGGGCTGTTGTCTTCTATGAGGGACTTTGGGTGGGACAGAACTTCTAGTCCTGGCCTCAATCGGTTAATTAACCAGCTCCAGTCGATTCTGGTTTCTGGCTTCAAGGTTCGAGTACCCCCCTTTGTGCTATGGTTTCCGGGTCGGTTCCCCGTGACGATACCGGCGGGCTACAACCCTGGCCCGGCACGCCTCGGTTCCACCGAGCTTACTTCCCGTCTCCTGCTGACGGAGACCACCATCTGCCTCCTAGCCAGTGGTACCAGGACTCCTACCCTGGCACCGTTCAATTTGAACTCTCTCTTGCTGGGACTACACCTAGCCCCAGCTCCTCTCAACTTGATCTTCAACACTGATCTGTTTACTTTCCCACCCTGGGCTGTCTAAACCCCTGGGTGGGTGTGCACCAACCGCCTTGCCATGCCCACTGGTGTGTCTCTCTGTCCCTAAGGGGGTGACTAGACTTAAATGGTTGGCCGCTGTTGCTAAATGTGGGAACGGTGTAATCCGGGGGCCTAATTGTGACTACCTGGATTCTCCAGGCGTCACATCTGCACCTGTCTGAGGTCTCCAGGACGTCTGCAGCTTCCAATATCTCAGTTACCTGCTCCACACACACACACACACACATATGGAGCTGATCATGTGACCCCTGACTCCTCCCCTCCATGTGACATCATCACAGGTCCTGTAAGCACAGAGCAGCCATATATCTAGTGTGCGGCTCTGCAGGTGGAGGTAGGTGCAGAGTCTCCATTATTTTGGGATCACCATTATCATTAACCCCTTCATAATCATAGCTATTTTTAGCTTTAACCAGTTCAGGACCAGTTTCCCGCTATTCCTCACTGGCTCATTTCCATATTGTTTTGATACAGGTCAAATATATCTTTGTACGTGTTAGCCAGTAGAGATAAGGTAGATGCTAGAATGTACGGGCTCCTGACAGGTATGACGTAACTTGGCATATGATGGGACGTGTTCAAAATGCAGCCTGATGTCCATGTGGTCATAAAGGTGATTATAATAGTACCGGGGGTCTGGGGGTAAGAGCACCAGATGGGAAGTGCAGGGGGGGCAAAGCCACAGTAGGGGGGGGAAGCCACAGGAGGGGGAGAGAAACCACAGGAGGGGGGGAGAAGCCACAGGACGGGAGAAGCCACAGGACTGGGAGAGAAGCCACAGGAGGAAGGGGAGAAGCCACAGGAGGGGGAGAAACCACAGAAGGGGGGGGAGAAGCCACAGGAGGGGGAGAGAAGCTACAGGAGAGGGAGAGAAGCCACAGGAGGGAGGGGAGAAGCCACAGGAGGGAGGGGAGAAGCCACAGGAGGGGGAGAGAAGCCACAGGAGGGGGAGAGAAGCCACAGGAGGGGGAGAAGTCCCCAACCAAGCTGGTCACTCCCCCAACCAAGCTGGTCACACACCCAACCAAGCTGGTCACGCCCACTAACCTGATAGGAGACCGTACATTCTAGACTCATCCGTAGAGATAAAAAAATTGTTTAAAAGAACTGAAGTCCTCATTGGTTGATACTAGTGATGAGCGAGTATGCTTGTTACTACTCGGTACTCGCACGAGTATCACTGTACTCGGGCTACTCGGCGGGGACCGAGTAATCTCGCGATACTCGTGCTGTACTCGTGGTCTTCATCCCTGCATGTTGGCGCTCTTTTGAGAGCCAGCCCTCATGCAGGGATTGGCTGGCAGACCACTGCAATGCCACAGCCCTGTTAGTTGTGGAATTGCAGTGATTGGCCGGCCCGCACAGCGTGACCGAGCCTTTATACCGGCGGGCGCGCTGTGCTCTGCACACAGCCATCCAGACAGTCAGTGCAGGGAGAGTGTTGCTGCTTCAGGGAAAGGTTTGCGGCCCTTTATAGCTATTTCCGTAGCAGGGCTGCAAACAGTGTGACCAGAAGTCCTTCTCAGGACTATTCTAGTTGTATACAGGCAGGCAGGGTATAGCCAGGTCGGAGTACAGTAGCAGAGTCCTTCTCAGGACTATTGTTGCTATATACAGGCAGGGTATAGCCAGGTCGGAATACAGGCTAGTGACCAGAAGAGTCCTTGTCAGGACTATTGTAGCAGTATACAGGCAGGCAGGCAGGCAGGCAGGCAGGGTATATAGCCATTCCTAGTGGTGACCGTATACCAGCCTTCATCATATCTGGGGCTGGTGTACACAGTCTAAAACAGTCCAGATAGTGTCAGACTTCTCAGTAATTTTTTCTCCTAAAAACCTGTTAGGTTCTTAGTGCGTCCGTGCTTGCATTTAAAAACCGCACGTGTGTGCCTGTCGGTGGCAGCGTACAGGTGCACTTGTGTGCGTTTTTCCCAAACTATTATATAACGCACAAGTGTAGTGTATAATTCACGTCAGTCAGCAGTGGCTGATAGTGTCAGACTTCTCAGTAATTTTTTCTCCTAAAAACCTGTTAGGTTCTTGGTGCGTCCGTGCTTGCATTTAAAAACCGCACGTGTGTGCCTGTCGGTGGCAGCGTACAGGTGCACTTGTGTGCGTTTTTCACAAACTATTATATAACGCACAAGTCTAGTGAATACACGTCAGCACAGCATTGCAAAATGCGCAAGGGCGTTGGCAAGGAACAAGGAAGTGGACGTGATGGTGGTGCAGGCAGAGGCCGAGGTCGTGGGCAAGCTCTAATTTCGCCACAACAAAGGGCCACATCTAGTCGCTCGCACGTCCTGTCCCAAATTCTTGGGGACCGCAGCAGTACACCGCTCTTGAACCAAGACCAGTGTCAACAGGTTGTTAGTTGGATAGCGGATAATGCTTCCAGTCAGATTGGCACCACCACAAACACTCTGTCTTCCACACGGTCAAGTGTCAGTAGCCGTGATACTGCACCGCACATTTCAGAACCTGATCCTCCTTCCTACCACAAGGCTGAGTACACGTCCTCGGACATTACTGATCCCACACTTGGACACTCGGAAGAGCTGTTCACATTTCAATTCGCACATTCTGGCCTCTCGCCAGCTCATGTTGAAGTGGGTCATGAGGAGATCGTATGTACAGATGCCCAAATATTTGAGCAGCCACGTTCTCACGAAGTTGGCAACGTGTCTCAACAAGGGGTGGACGATGATGAGACACAATTGTCAGGAAGTCAGGAGGAGGAGCAGGGTGCGGAAGAGGAAGGCGACGTGGTGGATGATCCAGTAACTGACCCAACCTGGCAGGAGGATATGCAGAGCGAGGACAGCAGTGCACAGGGGGAGGGAGGCGTAGCATCCCAACAGGCAATAAGAAGCAGGGTGGTGGCTCCAGGCAGAAGTCAGGCAACCGTTCCCCGGAACAACAACACGACACAAGGTGCCTGTACAAATGTTAGGTCTTCCCGAGTCTGGCAGTTTTTTAAGTTGGCTCCAGATGATTCTAAAAAGGCCATTTGCAACACCTGCCGTGCCAGCATCAGCAGGGGTACCAAAACTAGCAGCCTGACCACCACCAGCATGATCAGGCACATGTCAGCCAAGCACCCGACTTTGTGGGAAGTACAACAGAGTCGAGGAGCAGTGCTTGCTGATGTCACTGCTACGTCTTCGCTGGTTGTGCATGCGAGCCAATCCCCTGTCCATGCTGCCTGCGAACAAGCCTCCTCCGGTCCTGCACCTGCAGTTGCCTACGCAGAAATAACACCATCATCAAGCACGTCCTTGTCCCAGCGCAGCGTTCAGTTATCCATTCAGCAAACCTTTGAACGCAGGCGCAAATACACTGCCAACGCCCCACATGCCACAGTTCTAAATGCTAACATTTCGTGACTGCTTGCGCTGGAAATGTTGCCTTTTAGGCTGGTGGAGACAGAAGCATTCCGCGACCTGATGGCGGCAGCTGTTCCACGTTACTCGGTCCCCAGCCGCCACTATTTCTCCCGGTGTGCCGTCCCCGCGTTGCATAACCACGTGTCACAAAACATCACACGTGCCCTGAACAACGCTGTTTCACCCAAAGTCCACCTAACCACAGACACGTGGACAAGTGTTTGTGGGCAAGGCCGCTACATCTCGTTGACGGCACACTGGGTTAATATTGTGGAAGCTGGGACCCAGTCTGAGCGAGGGACGGAACACGTCCTTCCCACACCAAGGTTTGCAGGCCCTACCTCAGTCAGGGTTTCACCTACACTCTACAGCTCCGGAATGTCATGCTCTTCAGCCTCCTCCTCCTCATCCACTTTACCCTCCACACCAGTCCCAAGTTGGAAGCACTGCAGCACTGCCTCGGCGAAGCGGCAACAGGCTGTGCTGAAGCTAATCTGCATAGGTGACAAACCCCACAATGCAGAAGAGGTGTGGACAGCTCTGAAACAGCAGGCAGATCACTGGCTCACACCTCTGAACCTAAAGCCAGGAAAGGTCGTGTGTGACAATGGCCGGAACCTGGTGGTGGCTTTGAGGCGAGGCCAGCTGACACATGTTCCATGCGTGGCCCATGTGCTCAACCTCGTGGTTCAGCGGTTTCTAAAGTCATACCCAGAGCTGTCTGATCTGCTGGTAAAAGTTCGCCGCCTGTCTGCACATTTTCGAAAGTCACCTACTGCTTCAGCCGGCCTTGCCGGCTTTCAGCGCCGTTTGCATCTTCCGGCTCACAGACTGGTGTGTGATGTCCCCACGCGTTGGAATTCAACTCTGCACATGTTGGTCAGGATATGTGAGCAGAAGAGGGCAGTTGTTGAGTACCTGCATCACCTAAGCCGTCGGGAAATGGGTCAAACTCCACACATAACACCTGAGGAGTGGAGATAGATGTCCGACCTATGTACCATCCTCCAAAACTTTGAGGACTCCACCAAGATGGTGAGTGGTGATGACGCCATTATTAGTGTCACCATACCGCTACTCTGCCTTCTAAAATGGTCTCTGCTCAAAAACAAACATGATGCATTGCAGGCGGAGCGCGATGAGTTGCAGCAAGAAACAGTAGTGCGTGTGGGTGATAACACACAGCCCAGCCTCGTCTCATCACAACGTGCAGTGGAGGACTATGACGAGGAGGAGGATGAAGACATGGAGCAACTCTCCGGCCAAATTGAGGATATGACATGCACACCAGTCATATCCTCGGTTCAGCGTGGCTGGCCAGAGGACAGGGTAGATGAGGAGGAGGAGGAGGAGGAGGAGGACAGCATGTTCAGTCATCATGTTGGTCAGGCTACTGAAGTCCTGGCTGTTAAGAGTCTGGCGCACATGGCTGACTTTATGGTAAGCTGCCTGTCTCGTGACCCTCGCGTTAAGAACATCTTGGCCGACAATCATTACTGGTTGGTAACACTGTTAGACCCACGCTACAAGGAGAACTTTATGTCTCTTATTCCCGAGGTGGAGAGGTCAACCAAAATGCAGCAGTTCCGGAAGGCCATAGTCACGGAAGTAGGCAAAGCATTCCCCTCACAAAACGCTAGCGGCATAGGTCAGGAATCAGTGGACAACCAAGGCGTACAGCCGAGAGAGGCACAAGTCCAATCCGCCAGAGGTAGGGGAACAGTCTTTAAGATGTGGGACAGTTTTCTCAGCCCCTCACGTACCACAGCCCCTGAGGTGCGGGGTAGTGCCACAAGAAATCCTAAGTTTGCCCAGATGCTCAAGGAGTACCTTGCAGATCGAACAACTGTACTCCGACATTCCTCTGTGCCTTACAATTATTGGGTATCCAAGGTGGACACGTGGCATGAATTGGCTCTCTACGCCTTGGAAGTCCTGGCCTGCCCTGCCGCTAGCGTTTTGTCAGAGCGTGTTTTTAGTGCCGCAGGTGGAATCATTACAGATAAACGCACCCGCCTGTCAACTGAAAATGCTGACAGGCTGACTCTGATCAAGATGAACAAGGGTTGGATTGGGCCAGACTTCACCACACCACCAGCAAATGAGAGCAGAATTTAAAGTTTGTAACGGGAATTTGCCATGTACCTCCACTCACCCATGGGTACACACTTCTGGACTTTGGATAATCGCTGGACTGCTCCTCCTTCTCCTCATGCGCCACCATGATGACCGTTACAATAGTTAGGCCTTTGTTTCAGGTATACCCCCAGTGGTAAATTTTTTCGCCCATTCTTTGCAGAATGGACATTACAACGACAGGAGACCCGCTCCTTTGCAATGGGAACAATGTTTTGAGGCCCTCATGCACGTCTCTATCCAGGGACAACGTGGAGCCTCCCAATTTTTGGCTGCCCTGCCTAAGGGCTATACTATAATACACCCACTTCCTGACAATGGACACTTAATGTTTTGAGGCCCTCATGCACGTCTCTATCCAGGGACAACGTGGAGCCTCCCAATTTTTGGCTGCCCTGCCAAAGGGCTATACTATAATACACCCACTTCCTGACAATGGACACTTAATGTTTTGAGGCCCTCATGCACGTCTCTATCCAGGGACAACGTGGAACCTCCCAATTTTTGGCTGCCCTGCCTAAGGGCTATACTATAATACACCCACTTCCTGACAATGGACACTTAATGTTTTGAGGCCCTCATGCACGTCTCTATCCAGGGACAACGTGGAGCCTCCCAATTTTTGGCTGCCCTGCCTAAGGGCTATACAATAATACACCCACTTCCTGACAATGGACACTTAATGTTTTGAGTCTCTCATGCACGTCTCTATCCAGGGACAACGTGGAGCCTCCCAATTTTTGGCTGCCCTGCCTAAGGGCTATACTATAATACACCCACTTCCTGGCAATGGACACTTAATGTTTTGAGGCCCTCATGCACGTCTCTATCCAGGGACAACGTGGAGCCTCCCAATTTTTGGCTGCCCTGGCAAAGGAAAATACTACAAAGACTCACTTCCTCAAAATGGGCACATTAGACTCAGAGGCCTTTATGTACGTCTCTTCTCAGGGACATCGGAGTGCCACACAATGTTTTACGTAAAATCTTTCATGTATTAATCTCAAAAAGTAACATACACCAGCTCTATCTCACTATTGGGTATGTGCCCTTAACATTTCCGCCATGAAAATTCATTTTGGTGTCATTTTGGAAGGTTTTCTGGTGAGTCCGTAAAAATGGCGTAAAACGCGGACAAAATTGTTCACAGCTGTGACTTTTGAGTGATAAATGCTTCAAGGGGTCTTCCCCATGCTGTTGCCATGTCATTTGAGCACTCTTCTGAGACTTTTGTGCTATTTTTAGGGTTTCTACATGCTGCCGGGGGTCATTTCACAAAAATACTCGGGTCTCCCATAGGATAACATTGGGCTCGGTGCCCGGGCCGAGTACACGAGTATCTTGGGATACTCGGCCCGAGCCTCGAGCACCCGAGCTTTTTAGTACTCGCTCATCACTAGTTGATACCTTTTAATGGCTAACTGAAAAGATGGTAATAATAGCAGCTTTCCAACTACTCAGGTCTCTTCATCAGGCTCAGTATAACACAAAATCTGAAGTCACATATTTATACACAACAGGACATAGAATAGAGCAGTAAATAAGACAAGTTATGTGAAGCAGAACTATCAGTATGTGAAGGGGACAATCAGTTATGGCCATAAATATTGCAGCACTTCATAGATAAGGAGTGTGAAAGTTTTATCGTCCTCTGATTGAGGTCTGGTCCAGAGTTGTGATGCACCCAGATGCTCTGAGGAGCACATTTCTTAATTGATGTAAAAAGACATAAATCCATGTGACGCTTTCATTCCTGCTCTGAATGTGTCACCGGTCATCATAACATTGTATTCCCAGACTCTCCTGTCTCTCTGGGATTTGAAGTTTCCTTTCAATACCAGTAATTTCGTGTCCATGATGCTGTGATCTGGGTACAGAAATGTTTGGCCACAGGTAGATCTATCCTTTTTTCTCTAATTGTGTGGTGATGAGAATTCATCCTTGTTCTGAGCTATTGTCCTGTCTCCCCTACATACAGACCCCCAGTTGCCCATTTGTTACATATAATCAAGTACACCACATTGGTTGTGGTGCAGCCGAAGGTACCTGGGATCTTGTAGTCCTGATGTGATCTGGGAATCTTTATCTTGTCCGTTGTCAGTATAAATGGACAGGTCTTACATTTTTTCTGGTTGCAGGGAAATGTTCCTGTTGTTGGAGAGGACAAGGAGCTTCTGACAATGATGTTCCTTAGATTTGGGGGCTGCCTAAAACACAGAAGTGGGGGGTCTGGAAAAATAGATTATAATCAGGCATCTTTTTGCAGTAATGGTTGTAGTTTTCGTGCAGCTCCTCTTAACACCTCCAGATGTGGATTGTAGGTGATCACAAGAGGGACCCGGTTGTTTTCTTCTTTAGTTTTATAATGTAGGAGATGGTTTCTTGATATTCTGGTGGCTCTTGTAATCTGGTTTTCAATTGTTCTTGGGGGTAGCCTTGATTCAAAAAGGTCTTTCTGAGGCCCTCAAGATAATTGTCTCTATCTGTAGTGTTGGAACATGTGTCATTCCGTGTCAAGTGGACCAGTGGTCCCCACTCGACCTTCTCCGATTTTGCTGAAAATATATAAGGATGTACATGTATGTTTGAAAAGAGGTTCTGTAAATTTTTAGTGCCAGATCTCAAGTATATTGGGCACTGTTGACCTTTCACTGGAGGCCCCCCCCAAGCCTGCGTCTTCAGCTAAGAGGATTTTGCAAACTTTGGCACATAGCCATTAGAGTTCTATACTGGCTATGATGCTGAAATTTGGCATACTAGCTGCTGCTAAACACGATAAAATTATTACCGGCTATGACAAAACAATATTTCGGATGCAATTTTGTATCAAAGTAGCTTGTAAAACGTGTCACATAAAATGTATGCCTAACTTTGCCCATATATAACTCAAAACCAAAATCCAATAGTAACTGGTGCTTTGCCCTGTACACCAAACATGTACATGACTTTGCATTGCTGCAATATCACGGTCAAAGCATATGTATTTGTGGAAATATTCACACCCACATATGATGAAAAACTTTAAAAAAACGAATTTTACCTATTTTTAGGTCAAATTTCTCAAAAAGGGTACCCCTAAAATATATTAATTCTGATATCATTAGAAAGAGCACATTTTTCTCTACAAGGATCATTGGGGGTTTTTTTGCAGTCTCAGTTTAAGAAAAGAAAAATGCCACTGAACATGGTGTTATTTATTAATACGCAATGAATGGTAACTGCACTATTCAAACCCTTGCGTTTGTCCATGGTGGTTATACCACAACCAATTCCCTAAGAATTGGTCTTATAATCCTATTAACCCCTTCACCCCCTGCCACTAAAACACCCTAATGACGGGCCATTTTTTGCAATTCTGACCAGTGTCACTTTGACAGGTTATAACTCTGGAACGCTTCAACGGATCCTGGCGATTCTGAGATTGTTTTTTCGTGACATATTGTACTTCATGTCAGTGGTAAATCTAGGCCGATATTTTTTGCGTTTATTTGTGAAAATTTAGGAAATTGTGCAAAAATTTTGAAAATTTCGCAATTTTCAAACTTTGAAAATTTATGCCCATAAATCTGAGAGATATGTCACACAAAATAGTTACGAAATAACATTTCCCACTTGTCTACTTTACATCAGCACAATTTTCGAAAGAAATTTTTTTTTCGTTAGGAAGTTAGAAGGGGTCAAAGTTCATCAGCAATTTCTAATTTTTCCAACAAAATTTACAAAATAATTTGTTTAGGGACCACATCACATTTGAAGTGACTTTGAGAGGCCGAGGTGACAGAAAATACCCAAAAGTGACCCCATTCTAAAAACTGCACCCCTCACACTGCTCAAAACCACATCCAAGAAGTTTATTAACCCTTTAGGTGCTTCACAGGAACCAAAGCAATGTGGAAGGAAAAAATAAAAATTTTACTTTTTAACACAAAAATGTTACTTTAGCCATAAAATTTTCATTTTTACAAGGGAGAAAAGAGAAAGTGCACCCTACAATTTATTGTGCATTTTCTCCTGAGTACGCTGATACCCCATATGTGGTAAAAATCAATTGTTTGGGTGCACGGCAGAGGTCGAAAGGCAAGGAGCGCCATTTGAATTTTTGAACGCAAAATTAGCTGCACTCATTAGCGGACGCCATGTCGGGTTTGAAGACCCCCTGAGGTGCCTTAGCAATGGAGCTCCCCCACAAGTGACCCCATTTTGGAAACTAGAGCCCTCAAATAATTTTTCTAGATGTTTGGTGAGCACTTTGAACACCTGGGGGCTTCACAGAAATTTATAACGTTGAGCCGTGAAAAGAAAAAAAAAATTTTTTACCACAAAATTGTTGCTTCAACTAGGTAGCTTTTTTTCACAAGGGTATCGGGAAAATATGCAACATAAAATGTATTGTCCATTTTCTCCTGAGTACGCAGATACCTCATATGTGGTGGAAATCAAATGTTTGGGCACATGGCAGATCTCGAAAGGGAAGGAGCGCCATTTGAAATTTTGAACGCAAAATTAGCTGCACTCATTAGCGGACGCCATGTCAGGTGTGAAGACCCCTGAGGTGCCTAAACAATGGAGCTCCCCCACAAGTGACCCCATTTTGGAAACTAGAGCCCTCAAATAATTTTTCTAGATGTTTGGTGAGCACTTTGAACACCTGGGGGCTTCACAAAAGTTTATAAAGTTGAGCTGTGAAAATATTTTTTTTTTTTACCACAAAACTGTTGCTTCAACTAAGTAGCTTTTATTTCCACAAGGGTATCAGGAAAAAATACACCATGAAATTTGTAGTGCATTTTTTCCTGAGTACGACGATACCTCATATGTGGTGGAAAGTAATTGTTTGGGCGCATGGCGGGGCTCAGAAGAATAGGAGCACCATTTGACAGCAAAATTTGTTTGAATCATTAGCGGATACCATGTCACGTTTGGAGACCCCCTGAGGTGCCTAAACAGTGGAGCTCCCCCACAAGTGACCCCATTTTGGAAACTAGACCCCTCAAGGAGTTTATCTAGATGTTTGGTGAGCCCCAAGGGGCCCCACAGAAGTCGATAATGTTGAGCCATGAATACAATTTTCTTTTGTTTTACCACAGAACTGTTACTTGAACCAGGTAGCTTTTTTTTAAACAAGGGTATCAGGAAAAAATGCACCATAAAACGTATTGTGCAATTTCTCCTGAGTACGCAGATACCTCACATGTGGTGGAAAGTAATTGTTGGGTGCATGGCGTGGCTCAGAAGAGAAAGGCACCATTTGACAGCAAAATTGGTTGGAATCATTAGCGGACGCCATGTCACGTTTTTAGACCCCCCCTATGGTGCCTAAACAGTGGAGCTCCCCCACAAATTACCCCATTTTGGAACTAGACCCCTCAAGGAATTTATCTAGATGTTTAGTGAGCCCCTTGTACCCCCAGGGGCTCCACTGAAAGTTGATAACGTTGAACCGTGAAAATTATTTATTTTTTTTTAAATTTTTGCAGCAACAAGGTAGCTTTTTTTTTTTTCTTTTTACAACGGTATCAGGAAAAAATGCACCATAAAACGTATTGTGCAATTTTTCCCGAGTACGCAGATACCTCATATGTGGTGGAAATCAATTGTTTGGGCGCATGGCGGGGCTCAGAAGACAAGGAATGCCATTTGACTTTTCAAACGCACAGACGCAGTGCACTGATCGGCCGCTGCAGGAGGCACGGTCGGATGAGATACAAAAAGCGCTGGGGATACGGAAAAAAAAAAAGTCACACCAAAAATTGAGCAGGGATGCTGATCCGCGCTCAGCGGGACGCACGGACAGATGCGATACTTTTTTTTTCCGTATCCCCGACGCTTTTTGTATCGCATCAGTCCGTGCGTCCCGCCGAGCGCTGATCAGGGATGCACATAACGGATCGGCATCCCTGCTCAATTTTTGGCGTGACTTTTTTTTCCGTATCCCCAATGCTTTTTGTCACGCCAAAAATTGAGCAGGGATGCCGATCCGTTATGTGCATCCCTGATCAGCGCTCGGCGGGACGCACGGACTGATGCGATACAAAAAGCGTCGGGGATACGGGAAAAAAAAGTCCCGCCGAAAACTGACCACGGATGCAGATACGTTATCTGCATCCCTGATCAGCGCTCGGCGGGACGCACGAGGTGTAAAAATGGACAGGGGATAGAGGAATAAAAAGAAAAAAAAAAAAGTTATACTCACAGTACCCAGAGGATTAGCAGGAGGAACAGCTTTACAGCAGCAGCAGGCAGGAAGTTGGACAGCTGAGCAGAAGACCCAGGAAGAAGGACCCAGCGATGGAGGCAGATGTGATCGGCCGGTGACGACAGGTAAGAGGACGTCGGGGGGACAGCAGAGGTCGGGGGGACAGCAGAGGGGGGGGCAGCAGAGGGGGAGGGGGACAGCAGAGTGGGAGGGGGAGAGCAGAGGGGGAAGGGGAGAGCAGAGGGGGAGGGGGAGAGCAGAGGAGGAGGGAGATACCGGAGGAGCTGCAGAATAGAGATCACGGGGGAGGCCGGCAGATTGGGATGTCGGGGGGCAGATCGAGATGTCGGGGGGCAGATCGGGATGTCGGGGGGCAGATCGAGATGTCGGGGGGCAGATCGGGATGTCGGGGGGGGCAGATCGCAGTCGGGCACGGGCAGGGGCCATTACGGGAGCGCGCAGGAGCAATCACAAGAGCGCGCAGGGGCTGCAAGGAGAGCAGAGGAGGAGGGAGATACCGGAGGAGCTGCAGAATAGAGATGGTGGGGAGCAGATCGGGATGTCGGGGGGGGCAGATCGGGATGTCGGGGGGGCAGATCGGGATGTCGGGGGGGCAGATCGCAGGGGGGCATGGGCAGGGGCCATTACGGGAGCGCGCAGGAGCAATCACAAGAGCGCGCAGGGGCTGCAAGGAGAGCAGAGGAGGAAGGAGATACTGGAGGAGCTGCAGAATAGAGATGGCGGGGGGCAGATCGGGATGTCGGGGGGGTTGATCGGGATGTCGGGGGGGCAGATCGGGATGTCGGGGGGGCAGATCGCAGGGGGGCACGGGCAGGGGCCATTAAGGGAGCGCGCAGGAGCAATCACAAGAGCGCGCAGGGGCTGCAAGGAGAGCAGAGGAGGAGGGAGATACCGGAGGAGCTGCAGAATAGAGATGGCGGGGGGCAGATCGGGATGTCGGGGGGGGCAGATCGGGATGTCGGGGGGGCAGATTGCAGGGGGGCACGAGCAAGGGCTATTACGGAAGCGCGCAGGAGCAATCACAAGAGCGCGCAGGGGCTGCAAGGTGAGCACAATACTCACCGCTCCTGCTCCTGCTCCGTGACGTGGCAGCAGCGGTGGCGTGGTATCACTAGTACCAGCCAGTGCTGCACGCTGCAGACATGTTGGGGAGGGTCCCCAGACCAGCACAGGCCTGGGGAGGGCGGCCACCGGCAGATCAGACCGCCCCACTGCACACTGATTGGAGCGATGGCGCGTCATAGCACGATCGCTCCAATCAGTGCTGCAGGGGCTGGGGGGCGGCATGTTTGAGATCCACCTATGATCTGCTGTACCTGCTACAGCACATCATAGCCGGATCTCATAGTATTGCACTAATTCCGGCATTATTTTTACCGAAATCAGTGCGAAAGATGTGGTTGGCGGTTCAGATTTGAACAGCCAATCACATCGATCGTCGATGGGGGGTGGCGATGCCACCCCCCCTGGGGTGAAGCAAAGGTCCCCTGCTGTAAGAAACAGCAGGGGACATCATTTGAAAGCCGTTGCTATGGCCACGGCAATCAAATGAACTTTAGGCCGTAAAATTACATCCCTGGTCGTTAAGTCACGTTAAAATAGGACGTAATTTTACTGCCCGCGGTCGTGAAGGGGTTAAGAATTGTAATAATGCTGTCTTTCGAGAATTGGCAGCCCCATCGCCTAGGAGCCATGGCCATCAATTGGCACAAACTGGTGATTTTCTCTTGTTCCAGCAATTGTATTTCCATCTTTGAACCTTTCCTCTTGAACTACCCGTATTTTGTAAATTTTTTCTTTTGGAACAAAAAAACCCTTGATTCCATGCAGTTGCTCGTTGCAAAAGTTGAATAAATCCACCGTGGTCAGTATTTGGTTTTCAGTTGGGTGTTGAAGACTGGCACGAGCTGCCAACCTCTTTGCTGTCCCTCCAATCCCATCACAGGGCGACTTTCCTTGACTGGTACCAAAAAAATTCCATTCAGCGCTGATATTGAAATCAGCATTGCGGTGGCACAAGTTGAGAACATTTTTGAAATTTTTGTACTGGGCTGCAGATCCATCGCTGAAGCAACAATTCCAGACCACTTAGACTGAACATTATGGCTTGGGAATCAACAAAAGATACCCAATATTAGGCTTGGGATCCAAGGCAAAGACACCCACCCTCAGGCTTCGGAACCTGTGATAGAGACCGCCCGCGGCTGGCCTTGCACGGCTATCGGCCATGGCTCCTAGGCAATGGGGCTGCCAATTCTCAAAAGACAGCATTATTACAATTGCTAATAGGATTATAAGACCAATTCTTAGTGAATTGGTTGTGGTATAACCACCATGGACCAACGCAAGGGTTTAAATAGTGCAGTTACCATTCATTGCGTATTAATAAATAACACCATGTTCAGTGGCATTTTTCTTTTCTTAAACTGAGAGACTCCAAAAAAAACCCCATTGATCCTTGTAGAGAAAAATGTGCTCTTTCTAATGATATCAGAATTAATATATTTTAAGGGTACCCTTTTTGAGAAATTTGACCTAAAAATAGGTAAAATTCGTTTTTTTAAAGTTTGTCATCATATGTGGGTGTGAATATTTCCACAAATACATATGCTTTGACCGTGATATTGCAGCAATGCAAAGTCATGAAGATGTTTGTTGTACAGGGTAAAGCACCAGTTCCTATTGGTTTTTGGTCTTGAGTTATATATGGGCAAAGTTTGGCATAAATTTTATGCGACACGTTTTACAAGCTACTTTGACACAAAATTGCATCCGAAATATTGTTTTGTCATAGCCGGTAATAATTTTATCGTGTTTAATAGCAAAAGTTGAGCTAGTATGCCAAATTTCAGCATCATAGCCAGTATAGAACTCTAATGGCTATGTGCCAAAGTTTGCAAAATCCTCTTAGCTGAAGCCGCAGGCTTGGTGGGACCTCCAGTGAAAGGTCAACAGTGCCCAATGTATTTGAGATCTGGCCCTAAAAATCTACAGAACCTCTTTTCAAACATACATGTACATCATTATAAATTTTGCAAAATCTGAGAAGGTCGAGTGGGGACGGTTTTTAAAACTGGTCCACTTGATGTGGAATGACCCACATATCCGATTGTACCTGATGGCCTGACTGTACTGAACACTATAGAGTTTTTTTATGTGTTTTGGATGAAAACTGTCCCATTTCAGGTATGTTGGATGGTCAATTGGCTTCTTGTACAGGGATGTCTCTATTTTATTGTTCCGTAGTTTGATGATAAACCAACAAAGTGGAACTTGCTGTGCTTTCTAGGGGACTTTCATTTTGTCCTACTAAAGCTCTAGATAAAACTGAACTCTGCAGGGACATGGAAGATTACTTCAGGAGACTACGCCTGAGGGAATATTTTAACGATGCAGATGATTTAGAATCCACCCAGACTGAAGGAAGATGGATCTTAACAACCAAGAAAAGGTCAGATTGGACATCTGCACCTAGACGCAACCCTCATTTGGATAACTATATAGACATTTTCAGACGTTTGGTAAAATCCACTATCCTAGACACACACAGGAGGCAACCATCCAACATCAGTGCCCAGCAGAGAAGGGCCATAAAATCTTTGAAAATAAACAAAGAAATCAAATCATAATTACACCTGCAGACTAGGGGGGTGCAATAGTCATGAAGAACAAATCAGACTACATGAAGGAAGCACACACACAACTGATGGACACACGCTACTATAAAAGATTGGAGTCTGACCCTACACAGGACTACTACGAGGAACTAAACAAGTTGGTCTCTTGTCTGCCTAACATATCCTTAAAAGCTGATGAACTGATACCGGTAAGTCCAAGAATAGGCACATTCTACATGTTCCCAAAATTCACAAATCTGGAAACCCAGTAAGACCCATCATTTCATGTGTGGGCACCCTCACTGCGCAAGTCTCTGGATGGGTAGAGGGTATACTTAAACCCTTGGTAAGGGATACAACCATCCACATCCAGGGCACGACTGACTTATTGAAGAAACTACCAGCAATAGGTCCTCTTCCAGAAGGAACTTTCCTTGCCACTATGGATGTGGAATCCTTGTACTCAAATATTCCACACCAGGATGGAATAAATGCTTGCAAAGTCTTCCTGGAAAATACAGGAATTGATGCTGATTCTGTGGTAAAACTTACAAAATTCATCCTCACCCATAATTACTTTGCATTTGACAATAACATATATCTACAGGAGACTGGGACTGCAATGGGAAGCAAAATGGCACCACGATATGCAAATCTTTTCATGGCCAAGCTTGAGAGTGACTTTTTATCCTCTTGTCCTATCAGGCCTCTGGCCTACTACCGGTACATCGATGATATTTTAATCATCTGGACAGAGTCTGAGGAGCAGCTGAAGACCTTCCATAAACACTTTAGTCAGTTTCATCCCACCATCAACCTAACACTCAACTACTCCTGCATTGAAATCAACTTTTTGGACACCATCATCAAACGGAACAATGAAATAGTACCAGAAGCCAATTGACTGTCCAACATACCTGAAATGGGACAGTTTCCATCCAAAACACATAAAAAACTCTATTGTGTACAGTCAGGCCATCAGGTACAATCGGATATGTTCCAACACTACAGATAGAGACAATCACCTTCAGGGCCCCAGCAAGACCTTTTTGAATCAAGGCTATCCCCCAAGAACAATTGAAAACCAGATTACAAGAGCCACCAGAATATCAAGAAACCATCTCCTACATTATAAAACTAAAGAAGAAAACAACCGGATCCCTCTTGTGATCACCTACAATCCAAATCTGGAGGTGTTAAGAGGAGCTGTACGGAAACTACAACCATTACTGCAAAAAGATGCCTGATTAAAATCTATTTTTCCAGACCTTTCACTTCTGTGTTTTAGGCAGCCCCCAAATCTAAGAAGCAGCATTGTCAGAAGCTCCCTGTCCTCTCCAACAACACCAGGAACATTTCCCTGCAACCAGAAAAAATGTAAGACCTGTCCATTTATACTGACAACAGACAAGATAAAGATTCCCAGATCACATCAGGACTACAAGATCCCAGAGACCTTCAGCTGCACCACAACTAATGGGGTGTACTTGATTATATGTAGCAAATGTCCAGCTGGGGTCTGTATGTAGGGGAGACAGGACAACAGCTCAGGACAAGGATGAATTCTCATCACCACATAATTGGAGAATAAAGGATAGATCTACCTGTGGCCAAACATTTCTGTAACCCTGATCACAGCATCATGGACATGAAATTGCTGGTATTGAAAGGAAATTTCAAATCCCAGAGAGACAGAAGACTATGGGAATACAAACTTATGATGACCGGTGACACATTCAGAGCAGGAATGAAGGTGTCACATGGATTTATGTCTTTTTACATCAATTAAGAAATGTGCTCCTCAGAGCATCTGGGGGCATCACAACTCTGGACCAGACCTCAATCAGAGGACAATAAAACTTTCACACTCCTTATCTATGAAGTGCTGCAATATTTATGGCCACAACAGTTTGCCCCCTTCCCATACTGATCGCTCTGCTTCACATAACATTTCTTATTTACTGCACTAATCTATGTCCTGTTGTGTATAAATATGCAACTCTTCAGATCTTGTGTTATACTGAGCCTGATGAAGAGACCTGAGTAGTCTGGAAAGCTTCTATTATTACCATCTTTTTAGTTATCCATTAAAAGGTATCAACCAATGAGGACTTCAGTTCTTTTAAAGAACTTTATTTATTGTTAAAAATATATCCCTTAAATATAATTTTCTTCGAATACGTGATAAACGCATGAAAGACAAACTTCAAAAAATGTAAAAATAAATAGATGTATTTTATATCTAATAAATCTAATAAAATGGTTGCCAAAAATTCAGTTACAGAAAGAAAAAAACAATATTCTTTGTTAGCTTACGTAAAGAGTTCAATAATAGTCCATACTAAATCAATAAAAATCTTCATCCATCTTTCCTTAGTTCCTGAATGGACGGCAAGGATGATATGCTGTAGGCCTGACAGCATGTGTTACTTCATCTTGGGTGGGCTGGATGGATTCTGGCACAGCTGGCGACATGTGCAAGAGGGAGAGCGCCCCTCCCACCGTGTCATGTTTATATACAGCTGTCCAAATCCATGTAGGGTGATTCTGCTGAATGCATGTTACACATGATGTAACCCTCTGGAAAATTCCAGATAGAATGGTATATATATATATATATCATACTATGTCAGCATTTATCTATATTCAATATAGATAGCTTAATTTAATTTATTGTTATCAATAAATTCTGCCACTATAGCTCTATTATCTGGATATATTATATTATAAATTATTTAATAAATGTGAACTTTTTACATTTATCCTATTGTTTTGTACATTCAGGTTAATGATCTGTGAAAATCTTTTTTTCGTGTTCGGACATTCCAGTAAATTTTGTGTCTTTTTCCAGTATTTTCTCGGCTTCATTTTTCTGTTTCTGTCGTCGTCTTTATTATTTGTTTGCTTTTATAACGATGCTGAAGTCGGTTTCGTATTCGGCAGGAGTTTTTTGTGTTTTTTTTTTTTAAAAAAGGAAAATTCTGGCACCAGGCGTCTCTTCATTAAAATCTTCAATATTTATTTGCATGTCAAGAATAAAAAATTCATGTGGGGACAAAGACCATAAACACCTGAAGCGTTTCGAACAAAGTTCTTAATCATAGGCATGTGAACAATACATAAAACATCCTTATATACCTATTCCATTAGATAAAACCATATACACCTGTTACTTGACTAAGTTAATTGTGAACATTGTAACTTAAATGTGAGGCAGCCTACCCAAAAATCATGACACCAGCATAGACTGTCGACCCTCCCTCTACTTAGACTAGCAAAAAGCATTCCTATACACCAATTTATTGAATGGAGGAACGAGAAAAAAACAAAACACACCCAAATACATTTAATAAAAATGGCTGATGTCACTGCATATATTATTCCCAAGTGGAATATAGCCTCCAACTCAATTATCCAAGGCATTCCCATATACCAATCTATTCAATAGAAGGTTTAACAACAAAAATAAAAAAATGACAACAATATAACCCTGCAGTGCGGAGCTCGGATGTGAATACACTGAGGAGCAGCAACAAAAATCATAAAACTGGCACAAACATGGGCATCTAACTGGCACCGAAGGGCGTTATGGAAAGGGCTAAATGGCCTTGGGCCACTGATCGATATAGGTAAAACCATAATAATTTGCTCATAGACTGAAATCAGAGAACAATGGCGGCTTTCCCTTTGTGATTACTAATTAGTGACACAAACCCATTTACATCAGCCGGAAGTGAACTTTACAAAACATCAGCTACTTATTCAATCTGTGAAAATTGGCTATTTGCTCACTTTGCTGCCAGTTCTGATGCCCAGAACCCATTTGGGCCGGGCTGGAGTGACCTGAATTTGATGTGAGACATCACTAAATAATGATGGTGTGAGATCAGTGACCCAAAGTCATTTAACCCTTTAAAAAATGTTTTTCGGTGCCCACTTTTATGCCCATTTTTGTGCCAGTTTTATAATTTTTGTAGCTGCTTTTAAGAGTATTCACATCCGGGCTCCTCGCTGTATTCTACTTTATTATTGTGATTTTTTTACGTTTGTTGTTAAACCTAAAAAGAGAAAAAACAGAAAAAATCCAAATAAGGAACCAACCTCAGCCCCGAATAAGAAACTGGACCAATAAGAAACCAACTTCAGCCCCGAATAAGAAACTGGACCAATAAGAAACCAACTTCAGCCCCGAATAAGAAACTGGACCAATAAGAAACCAACTTCAGCATTGAGTTTTTATTGCTGGTGTCGAGCGATACTGGTGGGAAAATAAGGGAAATGTCTGTTATTACCACATACCGTATTTTTCGTTTTATAAGGCGCACTGGATTATAAGACGCAACCCAAATTTAGAGCTAAAAAAAGGTAAAAAAAAAAATGTGGTCCGTCTTATAATCCAGTGTCCTCTTACCGGAGGAGGGCAGCAGTGGGGGTGAAGCGGGGTCACAGGAGGCAGAGGTTGTGCTGGTAGCCGCGGCGGGTTAGAAGCGTCAGCCGCAGCGGGTCCGTGGTGACAGCGGCGGTCAGTGGCGGCAGTTGCGGCGGCATCCATGGTGGGAGCCGCGTCGGCATCCGTGGTGGGAGCCGCGGCGGGTCTGTGGTGGGAGCCGCGGCGGGTCCGTGGCGGCGGGTGACACGTGGAGCAGGCCGGTAAAGTAAGTGTCTCAGTGTGTCCGCGGTCCCGCTTCAAATGATGGTGCCTGGAGCGGCGCATGCGCAGATAGAGCGCTCATCCAAGTCTTCATTTGCGCATGCGCTGACTCCCGGGGCGGCGCGTGCGCAGATGGAGCTCTCATCCAAGAGATCCATATGCGCACGCGTTGACTCCCGGCGCCATCATTTGAAACTGGGAGCGCGGACACACTGGGACACCTGCCGCACAGGCGCCCCCACGTACGCACAGAGAGGCAGCCGGCACCGACGGGCACTCGGCTGCCCGCCCGCCCGCACACGCGTACAGAGAGCCAGCCGGCACCGACGGGCACCCGGCTGCCCACATGCACGTACAGAGAGGCAGCCGGCACCTACAGGCACCCGGCCGCCCGTCCGCACGCACATTCGCCCGCACGCACGTACAGGGAGGTAGCCGGCACCAATGGCCACCCGGCTGTCCACACGCACGTCCGCCTGCACGCATGTACAGAGAGGCAGCCGGCACCGTCGGGCACCCGGCTGCCTGCACGCAGCCACAGGCAACTGGCCACCAGAATGCACCCGGTTGCCGCACAAACAGCACCCCGGTAAGCTGTATTCGGATTTTAAGACGCACCCCTCATTTTCCTTCCAAATTTTTGGGAGGAAAAGTGCATCTTATAATCCGAAAAATACGGAATATACCCTGCCCCCCTCCCCCTGCAGTGACTGACAGCCACTCAGCATTGGAACCTGCTGTCAGTCAGTGCCCAGAGCACGGTATACTGAGCGGTGATTAAAATCTCATCGGTGCCATCCATATGACTGAAAGCTGAATGCTGTCATAATATATGTTGTTTGAGTTAAAATAATTTGGGAATCTAAGTAACTTTAAGGTCAATTACGGAAATCAGAAGCCTTAAATGTTACTTTGAGCCCCATGGAGGTATCTATGGCCAAAATTAACTTCTCTTTTAAGTTGCAGTCCAGGGCAATCAAATTTGTTAGGTATCTCCATCCTTGCTAATGTAGACTCCCTCTACTCCATGAACTATCAGGCGCTTTTGTCACATACTGTAAAGGATCTTCTAGCATATCATAAAAAAATCATCTCTTGGTTCGGGCGTACTAATAAATTCAAAATGGATATACTCCCTCATTTCTTATGTGTCTTCCAAGCAGTCCCAATACTCGCCAGTTTTTTTTCCCACTTTGAAGTCCACCCTGCATAAATTATGTGGGGACACTCTAGAGCCAGGATTAAGTATCAGATATTCACACGCCATACCTCCTCAGGTGGCATCGGTCTCCCAGACTTCCGTAGATATCATTAGGCTGTACTACTAGTGCACATGTTTGACTGTCATTTCCATGCAGGTACTAAAAAGTGAGTTACCTTGGAACAGGAAGTACCGAATTTTTCGTTTTATAAGACGCACCCCAAATTTAGAGATAAAAAAGTAAAAAAAAAATGGTGTCCTTCTTATACTCCGGTGTTGTCTTACCGGAGGGGGGTGACAGCAGTGGTGGAGCGGGGTCACAGGAGGCAGAGGATGTGCTGGCAGCGGCGGCAAGTCAGTGGTGGCAGCATTGCAGAGGGTCAGTGGTGGCAGTGGCAGGTCAGTGGTGGCAGCGGAGGCGGCGGATCAATGGTGGAGCAGGCCGGTGCGGCTAGTGTCCAGTGTCTGTCTGTGGTCCCGGCTTCAAATGATGGCGCCTGGAGCGGTGCGTGCGCACATGGAGCTCTCATCCAAGAGCTCCATCTGTGCATGAGCTGACTCCCGGAGCGCTGCGTGCACAGATGGAGCTTTCATCCAAGAGCTCCATCTGCGCACGCGCTGACTCCCGGCACCATCACTTGAAGCCGGGACCGCGGACAGACTGGGACACCCACCACACTGCTACTGCAGTCTGTACAGCCACCCGCCCGCACAGAGTGACAGCCAGCAGGCCGCCTGCTAGCCCGCCCGCACAGAGAGGGAGCCGGCCACCGGGACAGGGACAGCCAGCCGCCGGCATTGACAGGCACCCGGCTGCCCGTATGCGCTGACAGACACCAATCCGCGCCCGCACACAGAGCCGCACAGAGTGGCAGCCAGCAGGCCGCCTGCCAGCGCACCCGCACAGAAAGGCAAACGGCCATCGGGACAGATAGACAGCTGGTCGCCGGCATTGACAGGCAACCGGCCGCCCGCATGCACCATCACGAACCCATCCGCCTGCCCGCACACAGAGCCACACAGACAGCCTCCGGACAATTCTCCACCTCCCGGTAAGCTATATTCGGATTTTAAGACGCATCTCTCATTTTCCTCTCACATTGTAGAACATCACTGCAGAGTAAGTGCTAGATGGCATGAACAATTAAAGTCTACGATCTCCAAAACTAGTAAAGAATAGCTGATCTTTGTTATTTACATAGTTTTTCTAGTTTAGGAGTGAAATATAATGTGGGCACATTTTGTAATCGGGTTAATTTTCACTCTTTTGCTGCCTTAATACAAGAAATAGGTGGTAAATTGTGCATGGGACCCTGCTACGGTCACACTTGTCTCCATGATCAGATTTCCGTACAAGCGCTCTCACTGTGCCGTATCACTACAGTCTTGAGATGAACAAAACGATTCTCAGACCCCTGATGTAGAGGCCAGGTCAGTAATCCACGGGGGCTGAACAGGAGCCATGTGAATTTTTTTTTTTATTCTTAAAATAAACAACAAAAGGAAATCGGACAGGCCCCATATGAATCAATGCTGGGCCCCTCTGCTTCTGTTAGAAACAACAATACCTAATTCCATTGCTCTGTTCCTAACCAAAAACTGGGACATTTTTTGTTTTTACTCTTTTGTATTTTCCTGCTCTTATTCCGGGAGTAATAATTGCTTTTATTTTTCCGCCCACATGCCATATGAAGGATTTTTTTTTTTTAAATGGATAAAGTTTAAGTAAAAGTTCAAGTATGGTGAAATGGTGAATAAATAGTGGGTGCACACTACATCCGATCACGCTGTTACCCCCAGTGCGAGCCGATCAAACACTGCAGGCGGCTCACACCGGGCTGAGCACCGAGCGCACCCGAGCACAGCGATGCTCGCGAGAGTGGTTTACATTCGTAAAGCATCCGATCTCTGCACCTTCTTGGAAAAGTCTGAGTTTGTACCAAACACTGAACTTCAGGTTCACTCATCTCTAGTGGTGAATAAAAATCACTTTTGTAAAAAAAATCAGTTTGTGTCTCCATTTTCCGACACCGGTAACATTATTATTTTTGCATCGATTGAGTTGAGTGAGGACTTGTTTTGTGCTTGATGAGCCGACATTTTCATTGATAACATTCTAGGTGCAATATGGATAATTGATCACTTTTCATTGTATTTATATTGCTATAAAAATAATGTGCTACCTTTATGGGTCAGTTTTACTACTTAAATAGCACATTTCATGATAACATTTTTTTCTTACCTCCATTATTATCTGCAGTATTTTACATATCGGCTCATCTCCTTCCCATTCAGGTCCTTACAATATCGGATCCTCTCAGTGGAGATCTTCTATAGAAGAGAATTCTCCTGATTGCCCCGTGAAGGATGGATATGGACAGGGACAAGATGGCGGAGAGGATATTACACCTCACCCTAGAGATCCTCTTCCGGCTTACTGGAGAGGTGAGAGATTCTGATGACGTCACATTACATCATTCTTATCTATGGGAATAACAGATGGACAGAACTGGAGAGGTGAGGACTCTGGAAATGTCTGGTGTGAGATTTATTACTGTGTCTCTCCATAACCAGGATTACACAGTAGTGAAGAAGACCTCTAGTGAGCGCTGTCAGGCCCCTGTGTCTGAGGGATGGGGAAGACCCCTGAGCCCAATCACGGGGCCTCCACCTCACCCCCCGATACATGAGGACATCAATGACCAGAAGATCCTAGAACTCACCTACAAGATGATTGAGCTGCTGACTGGAGAGGTGACACTGCTGGGAATGCTGGGACATTATACAGTAACGCTATGAAGGGATCGGGGGTGACGGTATCATTGTATGTGTCAGGTTCCTATGAGGTGTCAGGACGTCACCGTCTATTTCTCCATGGAGGAGTGGGAGTATTTAGAAGGACACAAAGATCTGTACAAGGACGTCATGATGGAGATTCCACAGCCCCTCACATCACCAGGTAATAGACAGGACTAAATACACACAGCCTATAATTATCTGTATGTAAGGAATGAATTCAATCCCTGTATTTTTCTCCTCCAGTTCTATCCAGTAAGAGGACAACACCAGAGAGATGTCCCCGTCCTCTTCTCCCACAGGTCTGTAACCAAGAAGACCACGATGTTCCTCAGGATGTGTTTCCTCCAGATCTATCCAGTAAGAGGACAACACCAGAGAGATGTCCCCGTCCTCTTCTCGCACAGGACTGTAACCAAGAAGATCCCGATGTTCCTCAGGATGTGTTTCCTCCACCTCTATCCAGTAAGAGATATCTACTCATGTACTTTCTGCACTAATTTTGTGTTTACATTTTTAGACTTTCTGCTCTGGGTTTTGACATGATGTAACCAAAGGTCTCTTAATTACAGAAGTCTAAATTCAATTTCATAGAAGACAGACTGGCATTAGGGGAAAGGGAGAGCAAACTAACCCATTCTCTTAGCAGCCCCAGTATTTATATGCTGATTATAGGACTGCTTATGTGGCGCCCTGGACAAGCCAGGTCATCACAGGTACTACACCATCACACCCTACACCCCGGTCAAGCACACCGAAGCCAAACACAAATCCTTGTTGCCTCCCTCCAGGGGCTGATGTCCACACCAGGGGGTGGAGCCAGGTGGTTGGCACCACCCGCCGAGGAGTTCACAGTCCTGGAGGTGGGAAAAGGAAGTTAGTTGAAGCGACAGTGGAGTTCTGAGGAGTTGAGGTAGCAGTGAGAGATAGTGAGAGGAGAGTGAAAGAGAAGGAAGTAGAGTGGTAAAGGAGCAAAGAGACTGACGGTGTCCGGGTGTGTGGCCCGGGCACAAACAGCAAGGTTGGCAGACGGTGGTGACCGTCTGCAGGAGAGGCTAATTGGAGTGAACCGTATGGACCGTGGACGGGCGGTGGCCCGGCGGTACCGGATCGGTTCTAATGAGCATGCTCAGCATGTCCAGGAGAACTATCTAAATAGTTTAAAATCACTCCTGGTCTCTCTGTCGGTCGGACTCTCTCTCTCTGTCGGTCTCTCTCTCTGTGGGTCGGTCTCTCTCTGTCGGTTGGTCTCTCTCGCTCTCTATCTCTCTCTGTCGATAGGTCTCTCTCTCTCACCCCCTCTCTCATACTCATCTCTCTCTGTCAGTCGGTCTCTCCCTCTCACCCCCTCTCTCATACTCACCGATCACCGGCGCGGCACTGCACAGCTGTCACACTGCTTTAGCGGCTTCTCCTGCTTTTGAAAATGCCGACCGCGGGGAGGCGTAGGCGAACATGACTAAGTAAAGACGCTGTTTCTTTGAGCTCCTCTCTATAATCCCCCATAAAGCTGGTTTTTACATCTAAAATGGGCAAATTTTCAACCAAAAAGGTCAAGCCTCGCACCCCAAGATGACCACCCTCATCCCAGAGCAACTTTGGATCTTATGTCACCCGCTCTCGGGAGCCTGGGACAGTATCACAGCCAGGGCGGGAGCTGAGACCTGCAGATCCTGAACTAGTATTGGATCCGATGCCCGAAACTGCAGCGGTTCTGGAGACCCGGAGGATGGGAGAAGCGGCGGGGAGCCCCCGTGATGCAGAGGGACCCACAGTCAGATCCATGGTGGCGGCAGGAAGCAGCAGAAGCTCCGCGCAGAGCGAGGTGGTAAATCCAGCGGCGCCATTACAAGATGGCGGCCGCGTACATGGAGAGCAGGCCGGCGGTTCAGCG
Organism: Anomaloglossus baeobatrachus; assembly: GCF_048569485.1. Taxonomy (NCBI): domain Eukaryota; kingdom Metazoa; phylum Chordata; class Amphibia; order Anura; family Aromobatidae; genus Anomaloglossus; species Anomaloglossus baeobatrachus. The sequence goes on along the minus strand of NW_027441794.1, from coordinate 745,749 downwards.
TTGGAGGATGGGACATCCACAGCCATAGCCTCACCTGCCGCACGCTCCGCTGTGACTCTGCTGGGACCGGAGAGCCCTCACAACCCACCTGCGGTCGGCGCCCGTGGGAATCGGACGGTTGCGGCCGGTGATAGCAGGGTGCACATGCGCTCGGGCACAGGCGCTGACTCACCGCTGCAGCCCCGGGCTATGGGGAAGCTGTCAACGCGCCGAGCAAAAGGGGAGAAGAAGCCATCAACCCTGCATACAGGTGCTGTGGAGGGGGGGAGGAAAGGGCTGCATTTAACTCCGATGGATGGCCTGTTTGCAGCTCTCAGGCGCTCTGACTGCGGTAGGACCTGGTGAAGGGGGCCCAAGCTAGGGACTGTGGCAACAATCTCAGCCCCACTCCCCTATTAGAGGTCTCAAGCTCCACAGTGGGCTTTGGGGACGGAGAGGGGCCACATAGTCCCCTGGTGGCTACTAATGAGTCCAGGGGAATCCCCCAGAGGGAGACATCCCCCACCCATTCAGAGAGCTGGTTTATGGGTTCCTCCTGGGCAGAGAGCCTGACAGGCCCAGATGGGGATCTGGATAGGGGTACACTGATGCCCGTGAACAGAGGGCCCAGGGTGCTCGGGTCCCCCACACTTCGACTTACGACAATGCCACAGGCATGGGAAGGCATAAACAACCCCCAAGGTACGCAGAAATTGATATATGGTCCAGCTCTACAGGACTCTTTCTGTGCATATCCCAACATGTCTCATACTGCTGCCTCAATGGGCAAGGACCATCCGGCATCCTTGGCAGATCTGCGGTCATTGTTACAAGCGATTCCCACCAAGAATGATATTGCAGCACTGGCCAATCAAGTGGTAGCAGAGTGTAAACAGGAATTCATCCAATTGCGGACTGAACTTTCCTTACCCATAGGGTCTATGCCCTTGATGAGCGGCAATCAAATTCTCAAATTTCTATTCAATCTATCCAAGAGACAGTAAAGAACCAGTCCAAGCAATTATTTGCCCTCCAACAGCATGTAGATGATTTGGAGAACAGAAACAGAAGGAACGTGTTAGGGGCCTTCCTGAATCCATTGCCACTCCTGATATTCCTGCAGTCCTCCATTCAATTTTTAATAACTTACTAAAGAGGCCACCAGGAGCCCCTCTTGAACTTGACAGAGCCCACAGGGCCCTGCATCCCCCAGATACAGAGGATTTTTGCCCAAGAGATGTTGTGTGCAGGGTGCATTTTTTTGCCGCCAAGGAGGCCATTTTGCAAGCTGCTCGGAGGAAACAGAACTTATCATACAATGGCTCTGCCATTCAAATAATGCCGGATCTTTCAAGGCACACCCTAGCTTAACGTTCTACTCTTAAACCCCTTCTGGATGTCTTAAAAGAGAAGGGTCTACCGTTCCGGTGGGGATTGCCCTTTTCCCTATCGGTACAGAAGGACTCACAGTGGTGGGTCTTTTATGTTCCCCAGAGGACTTTCCGGCATTCATCTCAAGCCTGGATCTGCCTACAATCTCCATTTCAGCATGGCCTACCACTTTGCTCCAGCCTTGGGTCCCCAGGGGATGAACCGGCACCTCCGGGCCGATCCCACCTGCAGAGTCCAGTAGGGGGCTACTCCCGAGAGGCGAAAGGGGTCGCAGACCAGCCCGTCCTCGGCAGACAACATAGATAAGCTCAGAGGCTGTGCGTGCCTTTATGACCTATACTACCTACAGTTATTTAAGTTGAAGGGCTTTTACATGTTGCCTTAAAGTCTATTCATCGCCCATGTTGCATAAGCATTTGATACCTTTACTGGTGTTTATGGCTATCTTTAAAGTTTTAAGTATATTTAGAGCTCAGTTCGGTTATGTCTGACATCTTTTTTCTACAAATGGGTTGGGATCCTCTGTCCTGCCTAGATGAGGCGGATATATTCCCTAGGAACATTTGTTTGGACTTAGGGCTACTTTGCACACTATGACATCGCATGTGCGATGTCGGTGGGGTCAAATCGAAAGTGACGCACATCCGGCGTCACTTGCGATGTCGTAGTCTGTAAAACCTTTTTGATCGTATCATCGGTGTAGTCTCCGACATTTCGATAATGCTGGTGCAGCGACAGGTACGATGTTGTTCCTCGTTCCTGCGGCAGCACACATCGCTGTGTATGAAGCCGCAAGAGCGAGGAACATCACCTTACCTGCGTCCCGGCTGCTATGAGAAGGAAGGAAAGGAGGTGGGCGGGATGTTTACATCCTGCTCATCTCCGCCCCTCCGCTGCTATTGCCGCCTGCTGTGTGACGTCGCTGTGACGCCGCACAGCCCGCCCCCTTAGTAAGGAGGCGGTTCGCCGGCCAGAGCTACGTCGCAGGACAGGTGAGTACATGTGAAGCTGGCGTAGCGACAATGTTCGCTACGTCAGCAATCACAAGATATCGCACGTACGACGGGGGCAGGGACTATCGCACTCGACATCGCAGCATCAGCTTGTCGTAATGTGCAAAGTCCGCCTTAGACTATTGTGCAAGGTCTTTATGCCTGCTGTTCTCTTTGTTTTTTCCCCTGCTACACTCTACCCACCTCAAGTATTTTCTTCTCTCTACCTTTGGCGGCCGGGCTGATCGTGTTCGATTCCTTCTCTCATGTATCTCTAATGTCTCATCCTCTTATAGATGGCGGACCTAACCATCGCTTCTTTAATGCCAAGGGCCTCAACGTTCCGGAGAAACGGACACAGATACTTTACCACCTCCATAAACGGAAGGTGAGAATAGTATGTTTCCAGGAGACCCATTTCAAACAAGAACATGCCCCATTATTAAAAATAAGTATTACCAGACATGGGTATCCTCAGACAACCCAGATTGCCGTTCTAAAGGAGTGGCGATAGCCATTCATAAATCCTTTCCACATCAAATCTTAAAGTGCACGACAGATAGTCTTGGAAGGTATATTATCCTCTCGCTGAAGGTGGGGGACCAAACATTCATAATAATTAATACATACGCCCCAAATCAAAAGCAGGACAGCTTTGTTGCTCGTTTGGTCGACGCCACGATCCCCTTGATACAAGGTACAGCAATTTTATGCGGCAACCTCAATGTTACCCTTGACCCCACATTGGATAATTCTAGGGGGAAATGCAGCATTACATACACTACCATTAAAGGTATCAAAAAAGCTTTATTGCGCATTCAATTGTTAGACACATGGAGACTAAAACACCCGTCGGACAGAGACTATAGTTTCTATTCCCACACACAGGACTCATATATTCGTATAGGCTACATACTATTACAGCACAATGCCCTCCCCTTGATCCAACATACTGGGATTAATAACATACTGTGGTCACACCACGCGCCGGCCTATTGTACGATTGAGATTCCTTCTCTCTCGGCCCCAGAGGGTCGTGGCGGCTGAATGAGTCGTTGCTGCTGGATGAGCTCTGTGTTACCGATGTTCAGACCTCTATCACAAGGTTCATAGAGGACCACTCAGTGGATGACACAGCCCCCACTTATAAGTGGGAAGCATTGAAATGTGTCCTACTGTAACATCCTGGAGGTGGATTCACGGGACCGTGCACCGGACTCCCCCAGAGAGGCAACCCGGAGCTAACCCCTATACAGGGACTGTCCGATCACCCCACCAGAGGGCCTAGATGCACGGTATCCGGAACACTCGGGGTACGGAGTACGGGTCCTACAGAAGTCTCTAAGGGAGATGACTAAGAGTCCAATGGGAGGGGGCGTGGCTATGGCCTGGAGCTAGGAGGACGCGTGTCTGGCAAGCTCCGTTATCCTGAATCCTGGATATATCCCAGCGGGGGAGACTGTAATTAACCCCTTGAAGGTCCCTGGAGAGAGACACAAGCAGTGGAGAGGTCGGGGGTGCGGTGTGGCGACCGGGAGAGCTGAGAGGAGGGACGGAGTTACAGTGCCTTGCTGTTCTTTCAATCAGCTGCAGCCATTTTACAAACGGTGACCTGTGGTGGCAAGGAAGTAAGGAGGGGGCTTGGTGCGGAGGTGGAAAAAGAGCCTACCTGCTAAGGGAGCCAGAGCTGCAGCAATTGATCCTGGTAGCGGGCAGAAAGAGGAGCACTGTCAGTCTGGGGATTTCAGCCTGAAAGACGCCGAGGGAAGACTGAGGTGAACTGGATCCTAGTGCCCTCCATTTTCTCCCTGAGGTTCAGAGGCAACGTTACATCAGTGCCAGCGGTGGTGAGTGAGAAGCTGCAGAGAGGGCCCCTGGGATTACACACCAGCAGTGGGGGAGTGTGATACCAATGTGATATGACTGAAGACTGAATGTGATTTAGATAGGGATCATAATCAAAAGATATAGTGATCCCAGATATTATTTGATCCATCAATAATTCAGTATCAAAGAGATGTCCTCTGGATTAACCTATCTCACTATGACCAAAGAATACATGTCAAACAGATCTTAAGATAATGAGGAAGTAACATTTACAGTTCCACTTACCGGAAACTTGTGGTTGGCTTAAAGACAGGTATAAGGAAGCTTGCATATAAAATTTACGGCTCATTGCAATATTTCACTAAAACTATGGTCAACTATGGTCGGTCAGTTGTCAACTGGCAGGATGTACAAGTAAATGTGCAGGAAGCTGCTGGTGCCCACAGCAGTTTATGGTCAAGTTATATGAACATGACTCAGCTGTCACATGCTGGTGACCATTTAAACACAACCTACAAAGTTTTCCTATAAAAATACACCGGACTCGCTTAATGTTAGGGAAACCTTCCAGGACATTGAAGTGTACGTACGCACTGTTCCTGTGATGCAAGAGGCCGCGTTGTTGTTTCCTTATCATTAAATCGAGTCCCTCCAATGAGAAGGATTGCTGCAACAAACGGTAATGTTGATGCATATTTCTGTTATTGTATAAGATTCTATGACTAAAAAATAGTTCTTATGCCTATATGTAGCATTGACTATTCATATGCTATTAAAATAAATAGTATCTTGCTATAAAGAATATTAGTATTCGTGCCTGATTAGGATATCAGTGAGCGCTTCGTAAGTACGGTCTTTCAGCCCCCTTTTTAGTAGAATTTAGCAAGACAGGGAGAAGGGAGAGGAAGCGATGGGACCACCCAGGGCTGTAGGGAAGGCCACCCAAGATGGCGCTGCTGGTGCTGGAGTGGCGGGAAAGGGAGGCAGAGCTGCATCTGCGTCACAGCAGAAGGCTGCTGCAGGACGCTTGGCCCAATATGCCAGGAATAGCTCCTCGGAATCTGACTCTGGTAATAGGGAGACAGCTTCGGGGTCATCCCATGCTGGTCAGCAGAGGCAGCGGCAGGAAAATGCCCGGGAATTACAAGACCCACAGGCCACAATGGAGGATGGGAAGGGGAGCTCATCTTCGCCTCCCCCGTCACCCCCAATAGATAAATTGCGGCGGGCGCTCCTGCAATCAGATTCTTCTGCACAGGAAGCTGCAGCTCCCCCAAGAGAACCTACTCTATCAGATGTCATGGAATTTGCAACACCTCCCTCAATAACCTCACGTACCAAATGAGCTGTATTAAGAGAGATTTGGCTAGTGTGACACAAGATTTGAAGCGGCAAGCTGAAAAAACCACAGCCCTGGAGGAGAGAGTGAGCGAAATTGATGATGTACTGTGGCCCATGACGCAGATGGTGCAGGGATATGGCAGAAATATCGATGCCATCAAAGCCAAACAGGATGATCTGGAGAACCGCCTGCGCAGAAATAATATACGCATAGTAGGGGTGCCGGAGAAGGTGGAGGGAACAAAGCCTGCTGAGTATTTTGAAGACTGGATTACACAGACTTTTGGAAAAGACACACTTACGCCGTTATTTGCGATTGAACAGGCTCACAGGGTTCCTACCCGACCCCTTCCACCAGGGGGCCCCCCTCGCACGGTGCTTATGAAGATCCTGCATTACAGAGATAGAGACATTATCTTGAGAGCAGCTAAAAACAACCCAAATCTATCCATAAATGGTCAGAAAGTGCCGCTCTATCCTGACTACTCAGCAGAGGTCCAAAAGAAGAGGGCACAATTCTTGGACATCAAGCGCAGATTGCGCCAACTGGATATTCCCTACTCAATGCTGTACCCAGCGCGACTCCGAGTGGTGGCTATGAATTCTACACATTTCTTTGAGGCTTCAAAAGACGTAATGGAATGGCTGAACCAACATGAGAAAACCATCCGGGAGTCAAGGAGGCAGCGGAGCCCACTGGCTGAATGAAGCTGCCTTTTGTTGTATGTCTGTTTTTCTCTCTCATTGGGAGATGGAGCCCTTTCCCTTTGCTTGTAGCTCTCTACCAGCCCCGGTTTTAGTTGACATTGCTGCTGAAAAAGGTCATCTTCCGGAACCGTGGCTGGGAGGAGAGGAAATGGTTGGTGGGAAGTGGCGACGTGGACTGCCTCGCCTGATGGACAACTACACTTGGGTAATAATTCTACATGAAGGATTGATTATATTGTAATGCTAAATTCAAAGTTTGTCCCCCGGGGCTGCCTATGGTCCATGGGCTTTCTTAGTCTCCCCTCTGTGAGTGGGGTCCTCCTTTTTTTTCTTTTTTTTTCTTTTTTTTATTATTTATAGTCTCTCGTCTCTTCTCCTTCCTATTTCTATATTTGAGATGCAGGGATGTCGCAATATTGAGGCTTCATGTGGGGGACGGAGGGGGGGTTGTAAAAAGGGAATGAAAAGCTTAGTTCTATGAACAGTGTCGGGAGAAGTTTGCCACGGTTGTTTTACATTGCTGAATGCAAGTATGTCTCCCGGGGCTTCCTGTGGTCCACGGGCTTTATTGGTTGCTCTCCTATATTCTTTCCTCTTCCTTCCTCCTCCATCCCCTCCCCCCCCTTTTTTTTTTTTCTTTCTCTCTCTCTTTTTTTCTTCCTCTTCTTCTCTTATCTTTTCTCTCTCTCTCCGCTCCCACTCTATTTTCTATATAGATATTGTTATAACAATGATAAGGTTTGATGCGGGAGGGGGGGAGGGGGTTACAATGTTATACTTAAAAAGTAGCCTTATGTAAAGTTTTAAAAGGAGCTTGCCATGGACAAAAAAGGTCCTTTGAGTTGCACACGTTCCCCAAAGGGTGGGAGTAGTGGTTTTGGACAGTAGTTTATTTCTCGGTCTGGACTCCTACTGGAGAGGAGTATTTTGATAGACCCTACTGTCAACTTGTTTTTGGTTATGGTTGTTAGGATGTTGGGAGGGTGGGAGAGGGAGTAGGGGAACTATGTTTGTCTACAAAATGGAAGGCTATATCGGTGGTCCAGACGTCATGAGGGTGTCTGGGGGACAGTCCAAGCTGCACTTATTTGGTTTGCTGTGACATAATGGCTGAACAGGTGATGATGTTGACTTGGAATGTGAGAGGGTTGAATGATAGGGTGAAGCGCAGGGCGGTGTTGGATTATGTGAAGACTTTCCCATCTTCAGTAGTATGTTTGCAAGAGACTCATCTGACTAAAGACAAGACTCATCTGTTGAAGTCGGGGTGGATTAGTCATAGTTTCAATGCCACTTCAAACTACTCCAGGGGGGTCAGTCTGTTGGTGCATCGTAATGTACCCTTTGTCTATCAATCGGTCAAAATAGATGTGGATGGGAGGTATATTTGTCTCCTGGCACAGTTGGCAGGGATGGTATACATAATAGTGGTGGTTTACGTTCCTCCTCCATATTCGGGACAAGTCCTTCAGGATGCTCTTCACTTTGCGGCGCAAGCACCCTTGTTGCCCTTGTTGATCCTCGGAGATTTTAACAACATAATTGATGTGGAATTAGACAAAATGGGGTAAGGAGAGGGTGGGGGACTGACGCCGTTTGGGAAACTGCTGTTAGAAGTGAAGTTGATGGATTTATGGAGAGTACGGAACCCGGGGGTGAAGGTTTACTCATGTTTGTCTGCCTCTTTCGGCTCGCTCTCAAGAATTGATATGGGCCTGGGCAATGCGCAAATGGCAAGGGCGGTGAGCTTAGTGGAGTATTTACCTCGTAGCATTTCAGACCATACTCCACTTCGGGTTGTGATACAGTTAGGGATAAGGGAGGGGGGAGTACCATTCCTTGGAGGTTTAATCCGTTTTGGTTAACTTCATTCCCTAAAGCCTGCTTTACACGGTACGACCGATTGTGCGATTTCACAATCGATCGTACCCGCCCCCGTCCTTTTTGCGTCACGGGCAAATCGCTGCCCGTGTCGCACAAAGTTAGTAAACCCCGTCACACATACTTACCTCTCGTGCGACCTCGCTGTGGGCGGCGAACGTCCACTTCCTGGAGTGGGAGGGACGTTCGGCGTCACAGCGACGTCACACGGGCGCCGGCCAATAGAAGCGGAGGGGCGGAGATGAGCGGGACGTAAACATCCCGCCCACCTCCTTCCTTCCACATAGAGACGGCGGCGGCCGCGGGAGGCAGGTGAGCTGCTCATCGTTCCCGTGGTGTCACACGGAGCGACGTGTGCTACCACGGAAACGATGGTCAACTAAAGTAAACGATATTATGGAACCTAACGAGCAGTACCCGACTCACGATTTGTGAGCGATACTTCGTCGCTAGGAGGTGTCACACAGGCCGGCATCACCAGCGATGCCGGATGTGCGTCACAAAAACCGTGACCCCGACGATCTATCGCACGATAGATTGCCTGGTGTAAAGCAGCCTTAAGAGTAGTAAGATTCCCACCCTACTTGAGGAATTTTTCACTTATAATGTGGGGTCGGCCTCGAAGGCTATGGTATGGGACACAATGAAAGCGTTCCTTAGGGGTACCCTGATTAAAGAGGTAAATGGGATTAAGAGCGTGTCCAGAGAATTTGGGAACACTCTGCGGAAAGAGGTTCAGGAGGCTGAATTACTTTATGTTACACATCCGTCAGACGGTAATAAGGCCACGCTGGAACATGCACAGACACAGCTATCCCAACATATGTTGACAACAGCAGGGGATAAGTTATTCTTTAAAAAACAAAGCTATTTTGAAGAAGGAGAAAGGGTGGGACATTTGTTGGCAGTGGTGTCGCGGGCCCAGCAGGGAGTGTCCTTCATTGCTGAATTGAAAAAGAGTGATGGCTCACTGACACGATCTGATAGGGAGGGGATGATGGTGTCGCGGGCGGAGGAGGGGACGCTGCGCTCTCCCACTGCTCGGGTCCGGCTGCCGCTGCTGCTGCGGCCTCTGCTGCTCGGTGGCTCGAGTGATGGGCTGGATCCCGGGGACTCGAGCGGCGCTCCTCGCCCGTGAGTGAAAAGGGGATTGGTTTTGGGGATTTATTGCCCCTGCCAATGGTGCTGGCTTCTCCTTGTGTACTGGTCCGGTACTGCCGGGCCACCACCCGTCCAGGGTCCTTACGGCACCTCCGATAGGCCACTCCTGCAGACGGTCACCGCCGTCTGCTAACCTTGCTGTCTCTGTCCGGGGCACACACCCGGACCAACTTCAGGCTGCTCTTTTACTACTTTCTTAGCGTCACTCCCACTCCTCTCACTTGCTCCTCTACCACTCAACTCCAACTTCAAAACCCTTCTCTCCCTGTTCTGCCTGGTTTTCCCGCCTCCAGGACTGTGAACTCCTCGGTGGGCGGAGCCAACCGCCTGGCCCACCCTCTGGTGTGGACATCAGCCCCTGGAGGAAGGCAACAAGGATTTCTGGTCTAGCTTAGGTGTACCTAACCGGGGTGTAGGGTGTGGTGATGTCATTACCTGTGACCCCTGGCTTGCCCAGGGCGTCACATTCCCCCTTAGCAAAATGCAGACCGTCCGCGGGCTGCCCGTCCAACACCGGTTTTATTTTTCTGAAAAAGATAAAAAACGGTAACACATACAGTCATATTAACATCATCCCACAACGGGAGGCACTTTTCTTAAACGTTGCAAACAGTTTCAAACGGTTAACGGTTTCCGCTCTCTCCCACCCAAGCAACCTGGCCCTGATGCTGCCCCTAAGAAATAGGCAGCACCCCTTGACCCCAGTCCAGTACCAAGTTACCCGAGCGGGATCTGTCCTTTCCAGGGGACCCACATCCATGGGGAGCCCCTGGAACCCCCAGAGGGTAGCCACCAGTTCCGGTGGTGGCTGGGCCCCAGCCTGCTCCACTCCGGGCCCTCCCTCTAATCTGCCTCTCTGGAGGCGGCAACGGTAAAGCCATAAACATTTTTATTTACATTCCACAAGTTTGTGGTTGCCCTGCAAGTTCTCGGGCCTGTTCATAGAAGTTTCTATGCAAGGTGAAGGGGGTCCCAACGGGGACCAGTTGCCGGCTGCGACCGGTTCCAAATCAGATGACTTCCTCAGTTGATCACTTATCATTTTCTCATAACTTTCAACTTTAAAACCTTTAACACACATGTTCACCCCCCCTCTAATTAGTAGTTTCCCTGTACCTAAGTGGGGGTCTACCTAGGTTGGGGTGAGTGGACCTCCGGGGTCCAGTGTCTGTGGTGACAGGCAGCGGGGGAGAGGGAACAATCAGTCCCTCTTCCCTGTTATTGTGTGGGACAGGCGGAGGCATAGGGGAGCTGGGCATAGGTTCATCCCTGGGCACTGGCACTGGCTCTGGCTCACGGTTGACCACCTCCATCATTTCTTCATCCATGGGTTGTGGGAATAGTATCACTGGAAGAATCACCGCGCCGTTCTGTGTAGGACAGTCCGCTGAGAAGTCACCCATCACGGTGTGGATTACCTCTTTTGCCTTCTCTGCTGGTGGAGGAACCGGTACTTCACCCGTTGCCCTCAATGCTGGCGGGCACCTTTTCAGATGATCCCGGGAAACCGTGGCCAAAGTGCCTCGGTCGGAGCTTTCGGCTAGCTTTCGGCTAGCATAGGCAATCACTTTTTCCTTCCCATCCTGGACCTGGGACAAGACTGCCCAAAAGCCCACATTGCTGGCATCGGTGTAGAGGATGAACGGGTGGCTGTAATCAGGATACGCTAGGATCTCCTCCCCGGTCAAGGCCGCTTTCAGCTGATGGAAGGATTCCTCATGCCTCTCTTCCCACACCAGTGGGGCTCTGAGGGGTCTACCACCTTTGGTCTGTCCCACGAGCAGGTCTTGCATGGGGGCAGCCATCTTCGTGTATCTCTTGATGAAGCGACGGTAGTACCCTACCAGACCCAGAAACTGCCTTACTTCCCTCACTGTGGTTGGCCTCGGCCAGTCTTGGATGGCAGTGACCTTCTCGGGGTCGGGGGCGACACCTTCTGCTCCCACCACATGCCCCAGATACTGCACTCTGGGTTTCAGCAGATGACACTTGGAGGGCTTCAACTTCATCCCGTACTTGGCAAGGGACGCGAACACCTCGGCTAGGTGTTCCAGATGGGCTTCATATGTCTGTGAATACAGGATTACATCATCCAGATACAATAGGACGGTCTCAAAATTCAGGTGCCCCAAACAGCACTCCATAAGCCGTTGGAAGGTACCCGGGGCATTGCACAGCCCGAACGGCATACTGTTGAATTCACAGAGTCCCATAGGGGTGGTAAAGGCAGTTTTCTCTCGGTCTTCGGGCGCCACGGCCACCTGCCAGTACCCACTGGTGAGGTCAAGGGTGGAGAAGTAGTTGGCGGTTCTCAGCGCGGACAAGGACTCCTCGATACGGGGCAGAGGGTAGGCATCCTTATGTGTTATCTGGTTAATCTTCCGGTAATCCACGCACATCCGCATGGTGCCGTCTTTCTTCTTAACCAGCACCAACGGGGCGGCCCAGGGACTGCAGCTGTCCCTGATAACCCCTGCCTCCCTCATATTCCTCAACATGTCCTTGGCGCACTGCTAGTGTGCAGGGGGAATGGGCCTGTACCTCTCTTTGATAGGGGGATGTTCACCGGTAGGGATATGGTGTTGGACCCCTTTAATCTGCCCAAAGTCTAGGGGATGTTTGCTAAAAACGTGCTCGTACTCCCGTACCACCCTGTATACCCCTTCTTTGTGATGTGTAGGAGTATCGTCAGTGCCCACGTGTAGCTGTTGGTGCCACTCCTCTGACTCCCCTTGGGGCGGGTGAGTGCTGGCAGTAGGTAGTGAAACTGGAGGAGCTGCTTCATGGATGGTGTGGGGATCTAGGGTGAGCAACTTGGCAAGTGTAGCATACCGGGGAAGCCTGACTTCTTCCTCCCCACAGTTCAGCACCCTCACGGGCACTCTCCCCTTCTTTACATCTACCACCCCTCGGGCGACCATTACCGTGGGCCAGTGTTCGGAGGGCATGGGCTCTATCATGGCAGGGTAGTCACGCCCCTGAGGCCCTACTGCTGCCCTACACCAAATCATCATCTCACTCCTAGGGGGCACAGTCAACGGGGCAACATCCAACACTCTCACTCCACCAATCTCCCCTCCCGTCGAGTTTACATGCTGGCGGTACATCAAGGCACGGATCTCACGCTGCACAGCTCTTTGTCGGCTCCCCGCCGCCGTGGCGGCCAGCTGCTGCAGTAGGGCCAACACATCACTCATACAGTGCTCCATCTCATTGGTTCCCAGCACTATCTTCGGGTTATGATCACTGGGTTCATTCATGATCACAATCATACCCTGGTGTTGCAGTTCAGCTCGCCCCACCGTCATGGTCACTTGTTTATACCCCACTTGGTTCAGTGGGAGTCCATCAGCAGCAATCAGTGTTATACTAGTATCTGGGGGAGCCAGCTCGTCTGTCCCCCAATACTGTTGGTACAATGTGTATGGTATGGTGGTTACCTGTGATCCAGTGTCCAAGAGAGCCATCACCGGTATGCCGTCCACAGCCACGGGGATGATGGGCCGGGCCCCGATATACCAGTCCCGCCAGTCTGGGGGGCCACGGGGTTCTACTCCTGAGGATTGGCCCATGGCCCCAGGGGTTGCTCGTTTAACGGGCACTGTCGGAAGTAATGGCCAGGCTTGCTGCACCTGTAGCAGGTTGGAGGTCTGTTCCGCGAGTTGTTAGCACTTCTCCGCTGCATCCAGGGAACATCCTCAGGGCTGTCGGCGAGCTGTATCTTGGTTGGAGGCTGGGATCTGGTCAGAGGTTGGAGTGCGGCGAGAATCTTGGCGAGGTCTCCATCCATGCGGCGGACCTGGGCAGCCAGTTCTTCCATCGTGCTGCTTGTAGCTGTAGGTACTGGAGAGGCTGGTAGGGCAGGGGCCACCATGACGGGGGCCGTCTCAACTGGCCACGGGGCTGGTTCCAAGACTTCCGAAGCTGGGGGTTGCAGAGCTTTAATGGCCCGTTCCTTTAACACAGCAAAGTCCACATCAGGGTGTTCTAGGGCCCACAGCCGGAGTTGTTTGAGATCCTCAGAGGACCTCATCCCCTGCACAAATTGCTCTACTAACATTTTGTTGCTGTCCGCCTCATTGATGGTGTCCACCCGCTTCAGTGTGCGGAGGGCGGTTTGCAGACGTAAAGCGTAGTCCTGAATGCTGTCCACAGACCATTGCCAACATTGGTAAAACTGCATCCTCAGCTCAGCTTCGGTACAGGTCTCGGGCAGTCTGTAGTTTCTCAAAGATGGTGGCTACAGAGAACCGGTCCCCCTCGGCCCAGGTCTCCGCCTCCTGCTCAGCCGCGCCGGTTAGCTGGCCCAGCACTACCGCTGCACGTTGCTTATCAGTCAGGGGGTACAATTCCAGGAGCGGGTTAAGCTTTTTCCGGAAGACCTGTAACGCATCAGGTTTCCCGTCGTACTGCGGTAGCCAGGTAGCTCCGGGCACATAGGGCAAGGAGAACGGCATCACCTGAGCGAGAGCTGGGACCGCGGCACCCCCTGCCAGCGCGGCCGGGACCTGGGCAGGCCCATTCCCATCCACGGGTGCCACTGCGGTTGCGATCGCCGCTCCTCCAGCAGCTCCGTCGGGCGCAGACATCTTGCTTCCGTCCCCCTTAGCCTCTTTCCGGCTCCTCCTCTATCGGGGCGGGATTTTGGCCTTCGCGCCTCCACTACTCGAGGAGACGCTCGAGCGGGAACTTTTCGCGCCAAAGATGGCGGCTTCTCAAATTTTCTGGCCGGACACCTCCAGCGGTAACAAGGCGCACCTCTACCCAACGGCAGAGCGGTAAGATCCTGTTCGTGACGCCAAGTTGTCGCGGGCAGAGGAGGGGACGCTGCGCTCTCCCACTGCTCGGGTCCGGCTGCCGCTGCTGCGGCCTCTGCTGCTCGGTGGCTCGAGCGATGGGCCGGATCCCGGGGACTCGAGCGGCGCTCCTCGCCTGTGAGTGAAAAGGGGATTGGTTTGGGGGATTTATTGTCCGTGACGCCACCCACGGTTGTGGTGATTGTGTGGGCACCACCGCTGCTCTGTATGGGGATCTCAGGAGCGGTGACAGGGAGCAGCAGAGTTGTTAGTTCTCCCCTCCGTGGGTAGGGGTTGGTTGTCCCGGGGCCCAGTGATGGGGTGGAGGATGAGGGATGGAAGGCCAGGTGCGGGGCCTGGTGAGGTGCAGGGTCGCGGGGGGGGGGGGGGGGCAGCGCTGTGCCTCACGGCACGGTGGTACTCACTCAGCCTGAGATGGTGACACAGTTCTCGGTAAAACACACGGCTGGAAAGACGGTTCCCACGGACGGCTGCTGTTGCTTTTCCCCGGTAGTTAACGGTGACTGTCTCTTTCCCTGCACCTTGTGTAATGTTGGTAGCGATGGGTTCCCACCGGTAACCCGCTCCCCGACTTGGATATGGGCCGGAGGAGCCCCTCTTTGCCCGCAGGCGCTGGCCCTGAGAAACTGGTGCCTTGGCGGTGGCGGTGTCTCTCTCATACGGTTGGACGGTTGCCTTCAATCGGGACTTAGTTGTTTGGAGACCCGGAGGTCCCCTTCACTGACGGATTTGGCAAATTCACGGCGACTCCTAGCCTTGCCGGGATCCGAAAGGCCCCTGCCAATGGTGCTGGCTTCTCCTTGTGTACCGGTCCGGTACCGCCGGGCCACCACCCGTCCACGGTCCTTACGGCACCTCCGATAGGCCACTCCTGCAGACGGTCACCGCCGTCTGCTAACCTTGCTGTCTCTGTCCGGGGCACACACCTGGACCAACTTCAGGCTGCTCTTTTACTACTTTCCTAGCTTCACTCCCACTCCTCTCACTTGCTCCTCTACCACTCAACTCCAACTTCAAAACCCTTCTCTTCCTGTTCTGCCTGGTTTTCCCGCCTCCAGGACTGTGAACTCCTCGGTGGGCGGAGCCAACCGCCTGTCCCACCCCCTGGTGTGGACATCAGCCCCTGGAGGAAGGCAACAAGGATTTCTGGTCTAGCTTAGGTGTACCTAACCGGGGTGTAGGGTGCGGTGATGTCATTACCTGTGACCCCTGGCTTGCCCAGGGCATCACAATGGTGTTTCGGGAATTCTTTGGGAGCTCTATAGTTCTAAAGTGTCCCCTGCTGTGGAGGATATACAAGATTTTTTGATGCAGGGAGATCTACCGACTCTCCTGCAGGACGATGCACGGGCATTAGATGCCCCATTTCGTCTGGAAGAGCTGGAGCTTGCGTTGTCATCAATGTCTAGTAATAAGTCCCCGGGTGCGGATGGCCTGCCGGCTGAGGTCTTTAAGTCTTATGGCTCAGTACTACTCCCCCAGCTGCTGGAAGTGTTCAATGAGGCACTAGAGATTGGAAGGCTGCCACCCTCCATGAACGAAGCCATAATTGTGGTAATTCCTAAACAGGATAAGGACCCCAGTCTGCCGGAATCCTACCGCCTGATATCCCTTCTCCCCGTGGATGTTGAAATTCTGGCAAAAGTCTTGGCTAACCGGTTAGCACGGATAATATCCTCCTTTATACATCCTGACCAAATGGGCTTTATGCCAAATAAATATACGGCCATTAATATCCGACGGCTCTATCTAAATCTGCAGCTACCAGCGGAAGGGGATCAGTTTAAAGCGGTGGTCTCTCTGGATGCTGCTAAGGCATTTGATAGTGTCGAGTGGAATTTTCTATGGGTGATATTGGATACAATGGGCTTTGGCGAAAGATTTATTTCATGGGTAAAGGTAAACGGGCTGTTGTCAGAGGGGTTTTCATTGCCTAGACTCTAGAGGGACTAGGCAGGGATGCCCATTGTCCCCACTGTTGTTTGCCATTGCCATTGAGCCACTTGCCGCGGTCCTGAGAACATCAAGAGGCGTGAAAGGTTTCCATCATGGTAACTTAACAGAGAAAGTCGCACTCTATGCGGACGATATGCTCCTTTTTTAGATGACTGGCTAAACTCCCTAAGAGAAGCCATAGATGTTATTGATCGTTTTGGCGCACTATCGGGTCTGACAATTAATTGGGGGAAATCATCTTTGATGACTTTGGGACCCGTCCCCCCTACCCCTGAGAACTTGGTAGGGCAGTTGATGATTACTCTTTCATTTAAGTACCTGGGAATCTTGATCAGTGAGAAGGTGGCAGACTTTGAGAAATTGAATATTACCCCTCTCTTGAGCAGATTTCAGCAGAAAACCAAGGCGTGGTGTAAACTCCCTTTGTCGGTGGTTAGCAGAGCTAATTTAGTGAAAATGATTCTAATGCCACAAGCTCTGTACCAGTTACATAATGCACCAATTTGGTTACCTCAACGGATTTTTCACAAAATCAACAGTATTTTCAGAGAGTTAATTTGGAAAAGGGGAATTGCGTGGATAAAATTGCAAACCCTTCAAAAGTCTAAAATGAGGGGGGGGGGGGAGGGGGCTGGCGGTTCCAGACCCATTTCTTTATTATCTGGCAGCCCAGTTACAACATTTTAAGAACTGGGAGGGGGAGGGTATGGGAACCCCATCGTCAATAGTATCAGTATTGCGTCATACTTTGAGGAAGAGAGCCTTACCTACGGAATTAGATTCAGGGGGATTTCTGAGAACCCCTGCCCCCGAACACCATACCTTAAGAGAAATGGGGAAGACCTGGGTAAAAGTAAAAGAAGTACTAAAGGTGGGGGTAGTCACTATGTGCTCACTCATATGGGGAAACCCGAATCTTCCTGAACTGGACAAACTATGTGGGTTTGAGCTATTGCAGCGGAAAGGGATCAAGAAGGTACAGCAACTGTTTGAGGAGGGGCGGGTTAAGACGTTTGAAGTGCTTAAAGGGGAATTTGGGATTCTGAACAACAGGTTTTTCCAATACCTTCAGGTGAGTCATGCGTGCGAGGTACAATCGGTATCTGTGAATATGTCGCCGGTGAATCGGACGCTGTTGTTGGACGCCTCGGTGGCGGCTGGGGACACTAAGGGCGCAATATCCTGGTATCACATGTACCTCCAAGATGCCAAATATAGGGGGGTGACCTGCGGTCTTAGGGATAGATGGCAGGGAGACATAGGGGCCGTTTCAGAGGAAATATGGGAGGAGGTATTGCAAAATATTCCACTGGTGTCGGTCAGTGAGTCACAGAGGCTGTCACAAGTGTTCTTAGTACATAGGAAATATAGAACTACGGCCTTTTTATTCAAAATAGGTGTCAGCCCTGACTCGTGCTGCTGGAAGTGTGGAGCTCCGGATGCGGATCTAATTCATCTTATGTGGAATTGTCCACGTTTGAGAAGATATTGGGTGGGGGTCCTTGACCTTATTGATTCGGTCTATTACTGCCGTATGGACCGCAAACCACTGACATGTATTCTTGGCTATACGGCGGAACTTCCTGTCCAGGAGGGGCATAAGATTGCTATCGCGCGCATACTGTACCAGGCACGGAAAGTCATTGCACGGTACTGGAAGGATAGCAAGATCCCTGATATCAAAGAGTTAATTGATAAGGTGAACTACACACTTCGGATGGAGAAATACACTTATCAAAAAAGAAGGGCATATAGGAAATTTGAGGAGTTGTGGGCCCCGTGGCTTGATATCCCGAATTTGGCTCCAAGGACACTGACTTGGGCTAGAGCCCTGACGGCAAACCTGTCCTAAGCCATAATGCATAAGAATGGGTATGAATGTTGGGTTGGATTGCAGATGCTCCAGTTGGATACTCTCAGTAGCTACTGTTCGATCACTGATACATGCCTTAATGTACCTTAGGATATAAAGTATTCAAATAAATATATACTGATTGGGGATCCTGTTTGGGGGAGGGAGGGAGGGAGGGGGATGGGAAGGGGTTTGTTGTGCATACCTGTGTGTATGCGGAATTTACCTGTTAAACCGAAATGTTAATAAAAAATTATTTGATTTAAAAAAAAGAGTCCAATGGGAACCGTAGGCAGGACGGATGACTGGAACCGGGTACAGGTGCTGGGTAGTAATAGCAGACGGGGTCCGGATCCAGCGGGATGTGCAGGCTGAAGTATCCAGATGGGATCCAGGATCGGTGACGGGTTCAAGCTGACGGAAGATGGCAGGATCCACAGCAGACAGTCACCGGGACACCTCCTGGGAAACCGGCATGCTGGACACAGTTGGGACGGCAGACAGGCACTGCGGAGGAGACAGGGTTAATCTGGGTACACAAGACAGAGGGACCTGAACACCTAGCTACAGGAACACGTTGAACAGGCACCGCCCACACGAAAAAGGAAGTGTTATATACCCTGTACATCAGCCATATCCTGTTCCTGGGACGCTGGCGATTTAAGAAGAGGTGAGTGAGCGCGCCCGCGCCCTAATGCGCATGCGCGAGGCCCGAGTGCTGGAGACCAGTGCAGGAAGCAGAGAGGAAGGTGAAGGAGATGCAGGGGAGCCAGGCATAGAGTCCTGGGTCGCAGCGGGACCCCGAGAGCGGCGGACGGGAGGCATGGAGGACACACAGGAGGGGGAGTGAGAGGTGCAGCCGCGGGCAGGAGGACCGGGGACGGGAGCGGTGAGTGACAGGCGGCGCCGGGATCCGGGGAGCGTGACACCTACGAGGTATTTTTATTAAACATGGGTCCCGAATCAAAAGAGAAAGGGCGCAAGACATAGTAAAAGCTCTTCATAGGGTTTCTGTACTGGAGCTCATGCACACACATCACTGTCCCCTATATCCTCACTTTCCTGTCCTGATCTGGCTGTAAAGCACTACAATGACACACTCAGGACTACGCTAGACCAAGTAGCGCCCCTCACCCTCAGAAAGACCAAACACAGAGTAAAACAGCCCTGGCTCACATCACAAACTCGATTTCTCCAGCGATGCTCCAGGAGCGCCGAACGCCTATGGAGGAAAACCCGCACACCAGAAAACTTCATCCACTACAAGTTCATGTTAAGGACCTATAACTATTCCCTTCACCTCGCCAAACAGACCTACTTCACCAACCTTGTTTCCTCACTTGCCAACAATCCAAAAAAACTCTTTGACACCTTTCACTCCCTCCTCAGTCCCAAAGTACAGACCCCTGTCACAGCCCTTCATGCTGATGACCTGGCCTCGTATTTCACAGAGAAAATTAAAAACATCCGCCAAGAGATCAGCTCCCAGCCACCAAGCCCTGTGAATCCCATCCCTCCCCATATCCCATCCAGCTCACTTTCCACATTTGACCCAGTCACAGAGGAGGAAGTCTCCAGGCTCCTATCCTCCTCTCGTCCTACAACTTGCCCTACTGATCCCTTCCCCACACCTCTACTCCAGTCCCTCTCTCCGGTTGTCGCCACTCACCTAACTAAAATCTTCAATCTCTCTCTCTCTTCGGGTATCTTCCCCTCCTCCCTCAAACACTCTATCATTACTCCATTATTAAAAAAACCTTCTCTCGATCCGTCCTGCACAAGCAACTACAGACCAGTCTCCAATCTCTCCTTCATCTCTAAACTCTTGGAGCGCCTGGTCTACTCTCGCCTCACCCGCTACCTCTCCTCTCACTCTCTTCTAGATCCTTTACAGTCTGGCTTCCGCCCTTTACACTCAACAGAAACTGCCCTTGTCAAAGTGACCAATGACCTATTGACAGCAAAACGTAACGGTGACCACTCTCTGCTTATTCTTCTTGACCTTTCTGCTGCCTTTGACACTGTTGACCACCATCTCCTTCTCTCTATGCTCCACTCTATCGGCCTAAAGGACACTGTTCTCTCCTGGTTCTCTTCCTATCTTTCTGGACGCTCATTCAGTGTATCATTTGCTGGCTCCACATCTTCTCCTCTTCCTCTCACTGTTGGGGTCCCTCAAGGTTCAGTCCTTGGCCCTCTTCTTTTCTCCCTCTACACTGCCCCAATTGGTCAGACCATCAGCAGATTTGGCTTTCAGTACCATCTTTATGCTGATGACACACAGCTATACACCTCCTCCCCTGAGCTCACCCCCGCTGTACTACAGAACACCAGTGACTGCCTGACTGCAGTTTGCAATGTCATGTCTGCTCTTTATCTGAAACTTAACCTTTCCAAAACTGAACTTCTTCTTTTCCCTCCATCTTCCAACTTTCCTCAACCTGACATCTCCCTCTCTGTGTGTGGCACAACGATAAGTCCTAGGCCGCAAGCCCGCTGCCTGGGGGTTATACTTGACACTGATCTCTCCTTCACCTCCCACATACAATCTCTTGCCCGCACCTGCCGCTTGCACCTCAAGAACATCTCTAGAATCCGCCCCTTTCTCACAATGGAAACGACAAAAACCCTCACCGTGGCCCTGATCCACTCTCGCTTGGACTACTGTAACTCTCTATTAATTGGTCTCCCCCTAACTAGACTCTCTCCTTTACAGTCAATCCTTAATGCAGCAGCCAGGGTCACCTATCTGGCTAACCGCTACTCGGATGCCTCTGCTCTGTGCCAGTCATTGCACTGGCTGCCCATATATCATAGGATCCAATTCAAACTGCTTGTTCTCGCCCACAAAGCTCTCCACAGTGCAGCACCCCCCTACATCTCCACCCTCCTCTCTGTCTATCAGTCCACCCGTTCTCTACGCTCTGGAAGCGACTTTCGACTAATATCCACACTAATTCGAACCTCCCACTCCCGGATCCAAGACTTCTTCCGAGCTGCACCAACCCTCTGGAACGCTCTACCCCAAGAAGTTAGGACAAATCACAACTTACTCAGCTTCAGACGCACCCTAAAGACGCATCTTTTTAGGGCGGCCTATCGCACTCCCTAATCAGATTCGATTCACATAGTCCCTCTACAACCTCTCACAACATAGCTCCACATCAAACTCCATGGCACCCAAAGGCATCTCAAGGCTCGGGCCCACTGGTCCAGGAAACCATTATCCAGCCCCATTTCCGTGAGATGGCTGGATTGTCATTGTAAATAAGCACTTGAACCTTGCCTCTCCCCCCATCTCATTGTAGATTGTAAGCTCTCACGAGCAGGGTTGTATTTTTTCCCCTCTAAATATTGTATTTCTATAACTGTTACTTGTATGTATATGATCCTCCTGAATTGTAAAGCGCTACGGAATATGTTGGCGCTATAGAAATAAAGATTATTATTATTATTATTATTACAACCGAGCCTTATCAGCCACGAATTTACAAGCTCTTCTACAAGCTAGGATAGAGGTAAAAAAACTATTAGATTCCTCATATAAGCGCCTAATACAGGTGGGGAAGGCGAGGTTTTATGAGTTTGGGGATAAGCCAGGCAGACTGTTGGCTAATGCGTTGAGAGAAGGGAGAGCTCATACCCTCATTCCTTGCATCAAAAATTCACGCGACAAACTACTTTATGCCACCCCTGACATCTCAAATACATTTCACGACTTTTAATCCAAGCTATATAATTTATCTGTTGAGCCCCCTGAGTCGAGTGATGGATGTCCTTTTAGACATTTTAATAGCTCTATAATTGAAGACCTAGAAAGCCCATTTTCATTGGAGGATATATTGGCGGTGATTCGCGACACACCTGGTAATAAGAGTCCTGGACCTGACGGGTTCCCCTCCAAATTTTACAAATCCTTTTCAGAACAGTTAGCATCCTTAATGCTTCTCTCCTTCAATTCAATTTCTGAGTCTGTCCCTTTCTGCCTCATTCCACCACGGTCCATATCTCTCTCCTCCGTAAGGCTGGAAAAGACCCCACGGCGTGTAGCAGATTTAGACCAATATCACTTCTTAATGTAGATTTAAAAATCTATGCCAAACTTTAGGCAAATAGACTTGGCCCCCTGCTCCCTGACCTGATTCATTTAGACCAGGTCGGATTTGTCCCGGGCAGGGAGGCAAGGGACAATACAATAAAGACCCTGGACCTAATCCAACAGGCACACACTAAAAAGCTCTCACTGATGTTGTTATCTTTGGATGCCGAGAAGGCTTTTGACAGACTCCTGGCAGTCACTTTCACAGACACTGGACCATATAGTCCTGGGGCCAGTTTTCTCGTCTAAGATTATGGCCTTATATCATTCTCCGACTGCGTATCTTAAAATCAACGGCACTCTGTCAGGACCCTTCTCCATATGAAACGGGACCGGCAGGGGTGTCCTTTGTCACCTTTACTATATACAGTTAGGTCCAGAAATATTTGGACAGTGACACAAGTTTTGTTATTTTAGCTGTTTACAAAAACATGTTCAGAAATACAATTATATATATAATATGGGCTGAAAGTGCACACTCCCAGCTGCAATATGAGAGTTTTCACATCCAAATCGGAGAAAGGGTTTAGGAATCATAGCTCTGTAATGCATAGCCTCCTCTTTTTCAAGGGACCAAAAGTAATTGGACAAGGGACTCTAAGGGCTGCAATTAACTCAGAAGGCGTCTCCCTCGTTAACTTGTAATCAATGAAGTAGTTAAAAGGTCTGGGGTTGATTACAGGTGTGTGGTTTTGCATTTGGAAGCTGTTGCTGTGACCAGACAACATGCGGTCTAAGGAACTCTCAATTGAGGTGAAGCAGAACATCCTGAGGCTGAAAAAAAAGAAAAAATCCATCAGAGAGATAGCAGACATGCTTGGAGTAGCAAAATCAACAGTCGGGTACATTCTGAGAAAAAAGGAATTGACTGGTGAGCTTGGGAACTCAAAAAGGCCTGGGCGTCCACGGATGACAACAGTGGTGGATGATCGCCGCATACTTTCTTTGGTGAAGAAGAACCCGATCACAACATCAACTGAAGTCCAGAACACTCTCAGTGAAGTAGGTGTATCTGTCTCTAAGTCAACAGTAAAGAGAAGACTCCATGAAAGTAAATACAAAGGGTTCACATCTAGATGCAAACCATTCATCAATTCCAAAAATAGACAGGCCAGAGTTAAATTTGCTGAAAAACACCTCATGAAGCCAGCTCAGTTCTGGAAAAGTATTCTATGGACAGATGAGACAAAGATCAACCTGTACCAGAATGATGGGAAGAAAAAAGTTTGGAGAAGAAAGGGAACGGCACATGATCCAAGGCACACCACATCCTCTGTAAAACATGGTGGAGGCAACGTGATGGCATGGGCATGCATGGCTTTCAATGGCACTGGGTCACTTGTGTTTATTGATGACATAACAGCAGACAAGAGTAGCCGGATGAATTCTGAAGTGTACCGGGATATACTTTCAGCCCAGATTCAGCCAAATGCCGCAAAGTTGATCGGACGGCGCTTCATAGTACAGATGGACAATGACCCCAAGCATACAGCCAAAGCTACCCAGTAGTTCATGAGTGCAAAAAAGTGGAACATTCTGCAATGGCCAAGTCAATCACCAGATCTTAACCCAATTGAGCATGCATTTCACTTGCTCAAATCCAGACTTAAGACGGAAAGACCCACAAACAAGCAAGACCTGAAGGCTGCGGCTGTAAAGGCCTGGCAAAGCATTAAGATGGAGGAAACCCAGCGTTTGGTGATGTCCATGGGTTCCAGACTTAAGGCAGTGATTGCCTCCAAAGGATTCGCAACAAAATATTGAAAATAAAAAATTTTTTTTGGGGTTTGGTTTATTTGTCCAATTACTTTTGACCTCCTAAAATGTGGAGTGTTTGTAAAGAAATGTTTACAATTCCTACAATTTCTATCAGATATTTTTGTTCAAACCTTCAAATTAAACGTTACAATCTGCACTTGAATTCTGTTGTAGAGATTTCATTTCAAATCCAATGTGGTGGCATGCTGAGCCCAACTTGCGAAAATTGTGTCACTGTCCAAATATTTCTGGACCTAACTGTATTTTAGTCATGGAACACTTGTTTTCGGCCATTAGGACCAACCCGGATATACAGGGAATTAAGCGGGCTTTACATGTTGCGACATCGGCAACGAGATATCGTCGGAGTCACGTCGTTAGTGACGCACATCCGGCGCCGTTACTGACATCGCAGCGTGTAACGCAAATGAGCGACGATCAACGAGCACAAAAAAGTCACAAATCGTTGCTTGTTGTCACGTCGCTCATTTCCATAATATCGCTGCAGCGACAGGTATGATGTTGTTTGTCGTTCCTGCGGCAGCACACATCGCTATGTGTGACGCCGTTGGACCGACAAACATCACCTTACCTGCGTCCACCAGAAAAGGAGGAAGGAAGGAGGTGGGCGGCATGTTTCGGCCGCTCATCTCCGCCTCTCCTTTTCTATTGGGCGGCGGTTCAGTGACACTGCTGTGGCGTCGCTTTGATGCTGAACGAACCGCCCCCTTAGAAAGGAGGCAGATCGCCGGTCACAGCGACGTCGCAGAGCAGGTATGTACGTGTGACGCTGCTTTAGCGATAATGTTTGCTACAGCAGCGATCACCACTTATCGCATGTGCGACGGGGCGGGTGTTATCACGCTCGGCATCGCTAGCATCGGCTAGCGATGTCGCAATGTGTAAAGCCCGCTTTAGGATCGCCAATCGGGAGCATAAATGCGCCGCGTTTGCTGACAATCTCCTTGTATATCTGTGTAATCCCCTCACATCTCTCCCGTCCCTAATGCTGGAACTAAACCGCTTTAGCAAGTGGTCCAACTTTAAAATCAATTTTGATAAATCAGAGGCCCTAAATATCTCTTTGCCTCAAACAACAGTAAATGCTATAAAACCAAACTTCCCCTTTAGATGGCCACCTCACGGCAGTATTGGATACTTGGGCATTAATATCACATCCGATCTGACCAGGCTCTTTCAACTAAATTATCACAGTTTTCTGTCAAAACTTGAGGGAGACTTAGGGGTACTTTGCACACTGCGACATCGCTAGCCGATGCTAGCGATGCCGAGTGCGATAGTACCCGCCCCCATCGCACATGCGATATCTTGTGATACCTGCCGTAGCAAACATTATCGCTATGGCAGCTTACTTGCCCTGCGACGTCGCTCTGGCCGGCGAACCGCCTCCTTCCTAAGGATGCGGGTCGTGCGGCGTCACAGCGACGTCACACGGCAGGTGGCCAATAGAAGCGGAGAGGCTGAGATGAGCGGGACGTTAACATCCCACCCACTTCCTCTCTTCCGCATAGCCGGTGGAGGCAGGTAAGGAGATGTTCCTCGCTCCTGCGGCTTCACACACAGCGATGTGTGCTGCCGCAGGAACGAGGAACAACATTGTACCTGCGGTCGACCCGACATTATAGAAATGGCCGACGCTATACAGATCGCCGATTTACGACGCTTTTGCGATCGTTTATCGGCGCATCTAGGCTTTACACGTTGCAACATCGTTACTGGTGCCGGATGTGCATCACTTTCGATTTGACCCCGACAATATCGCAGTAGCGATGTCGCAACGTGCAAAGTACCTCTTAAGGCCGTTTTATAAGCTACTACATCGCTAAAGCGAGGTCGTTGGGGTCACGAATTTTGTGACGCACATCCGGCCGCGTTAGCGATGTCGTGTGTGACACCTAGTAGCGATTTTGAATCGTCGCAAAAACGTGCAAAATCGCTAATCGGTGACATGCCCCCCTATTCCCAATTATCGTTGCTGCTGCAGGTACAATGTTGTTCGTCGTTCCTACGGCAGCACACATCGCTATGTGTGACACCGCAGGAACAAGGAACCTCACCTTACCTGCGTCCCGCTGGCAATGAGGAAGGAAGGAGGTGGGCGGGATGTTCGTCCCGCTCATCTCCGCCCCTCCTCTTTGATTGGGCGGCTGCTTAGTGACGTCGCTGTGACACCGAACGAACCACCCCCTTAGAAAGGAGGCAGTACGCCGGTCACAGCGATGTCGCTATGCAGATAAGTATGTGTGATGAGTCCATGCGATTTTGTGCGCCACGTGCAGCGATATGCCCGTGATGCACAAACGATGGGGGCAGGTATGCACGCTAGCAATCACGCTAGCGAGATCGCAGCGTGTAAAGCGGCCCTTAGCCTCATGGCAAAGGGGTACTCTTTCATGGTTCGGCAGGATTAGCGCTCTCAGGATGACGGCCCTGCCAAGATTGCTGTATTTGATACAGACGGTCCCGGTTTACATTCCGGCAGCCTACCGGGCTAGGATACAGCGCTTATTCAATCAATTTGTTTGGTCAAAGATGCGCGCCCGTCTCGGGAGTAGCATCTTAACTAGGACCAAGAACGCATGAGGAGCGGGGTTGCCCGATTGTAGGCGGTATTACATGGCGGCCGTTCACGCCAGAGTTCTGGACCTTTTGCATAGCTCTAGATCTAAGCTTTGGGTTTGTCTGGCACAGTGCCGAGCCTGCCGTGAACCTGGCCACTCCTTACCAAACATAAGATTGAGATGTCCTATAGCACTAAACAAATATTGAAAACTGTACACTCCACATCTTTACGCAATCGCCTGATTCAGTCCAGAGGACCCCTTATGCCATTAACCGATAACCCAGAGTTTTTACCGGGGGCATCATCCAACAATTTTCTGGGAAGCACGAAACAGAACCCCTTGAGATTGAACCAGGTGGCCCCGGGGGGATCCCTCCTACCACTCCTGGAGATTGTTGTGCTCAACTCAAACACTTCATAACTTCATAAGACATTGTCATGGCTCATCCCTCACTCCAAACACCTTTTGAAAACCTTTGTACTGTGTCCTCCGATACACGTCAAGCAATATCAAAAGTGTACAAGCTCATAACAAGCGCAGCAGAGGCGTCTCTTCCTCGCTTCTGTGCGGCTTGGGAGGCAAAGCTCAATCAGACGTTCCTTGGGAATCAGTGGGAGCGTTGTTTCCGTCTGACCCACAAGTCCGTGGTTGCCACCAGGATGCAAGAAAGCAGCTATAAAATACTTTCTAGGTGGTACAGGGTCCCAACTTCCCTTCATGCGTGGTGTCCCGAAGTACCTGATACCTGTTGGCGTTGTGGAGCGCAGGGGGGCACCATGTCCCACATCTGGTGGTACTTCCCGAGCTTAGCGGTCTTTTGGAACAAAGTACTAGCAGCCATACAGGAGGTCACCGGGATCACAGTCCCTATTTGCCCACAGGCAGTTTTATTGTACATCTTTAACGTATCGCAAAAGGCCTATAAAAAATCCCTCTTGGGCCACCTTCTTCAGGCACCAAGACAGTGATTCTTCGGCGTTGGAAGGATCCTACTCCCCCTACGCTAGAGGAGTGGGTAATGGAGGTGAATGTGATTCATCGCATGGAAATGGTGATGGCCTAGTCGTGTGGCCAGACAGTAGAGACGGCCACTAAATGGTTTCAGTGGGAATCATTCCTGTCTGGTAGAACATTTCTTGAACTAATTTAATCTCCGGAAAATAGGCACTTTGGCCCTATCTCCCTCAGTCACCATACACCACCTTTCTGACAAGTTTTGGTCCAACGGACAATGTATCAGACCCGGCCGACGCGTTCTACTCTTTACCTCTCCTCCTCTTTCTCCAACTTATTCTTTCTTTTCTATATATCGTGAATGCCCCTCTCCTTAACCTCTCTTCTTTGTTTTATTATTTTTTGTGGTTTAAAATGACTATCCATGTATTATGTCAATCATCTACCTACTGTTATGAAGTCTGCGAATGTGTTGTATCGTATAGACTTTTGATTCGCAATATTTGTGATAGCATGGACCAATGTTCTTGTGCCACCCTCGTGCCAGCAGCCAGTCGCTGCTCGGACCCGGACCTTCAGGGTTGGTGGCTTGAGGGTCTCTGGACCCGGGGGTCTCGTGGACACGGCGAATAAAAATAGGGAGACGTAGATGTACGGGCTAAGTCGTAATAAGTTCGTGACGCCACCCACGGTGTGTGGAGAGGTGGGACATCACCGCTGCTGTTACAGGGCACTCGGGGGGAGATGTTGTGCAGCAAGATGTTAACCCCTCTGTGGGCAGGATTGGTGGCCCCGGGACCCGATGGCTCTGGAGCAAGGGGGATGACGACCGTAGGGGGTGCTGGTGTACTCCCTGTCAGTAGTAAAACACGCAAGTCTCTGGTAAACGAAGGTGGTGGTGGCCAGTGCTGCGGCCGGTTGCGTTCGGGATCCCCCACCCGGCTGGTGGTCTCTATCCTTTTCCTGCACCTTTTTGTGTCAAATGGATCTTCCCGGTATGAAACTCGGGAGTCCGCTCCAGGCTGGGTGTGGCCTAAGGAGCCGTGCCCGCAGACGCTGACCCTTGGGATCTCTGGGCCCTGGCGGTGACCTCTTATCCTGAATTAGGTGGGCTGTTGTCTTCTATGAGGGACTTTGGGTGGGACAGGACCTCTAGTCCTGGCCTCAATCGGTTAATTAATTAGTTCTAGTAGGTTCTGGTTCTGGCTTCAGGTGTCCGAGTACCCCCCTTTGTGCACGGTTTCCGGTCAGGTCCCCGGTGTAGGTACCGGCGGGCTACAACCCTGTCCTGGTTCACCTCGGTTCTGCCGAGCCGTCTTCCCGTCTCCTGTCGATGGAGACCACCATCTGCCTCCTAGCCAGTGGCACCAGGGCTCCTACCCTTGTACCTGTCAGTTTACTTCAGGCCTGAAACACAGGCCTGACCTCCACTCTCACTGAACTCTGAAACTCCACTGCTTGCTTTCCCGCCCCGGGCAGTCTAAACCCTTGGGTGGGCGAGCACCAATCACCTGGCCACGCCCACTGTTGTGTCTATCTGTCCCTAAGAGGGTGACTAGGTTTTAATGGTTGGCTGTGTGTTTCCTAGTGTGGGAAAGGTGTAATGCGGGGACCTACCTGTGACTACCTGGTTTTGCCAGGGCATCACACTGCCCCTTGGTTAAACACAGACCGTCAGTGGGCTGTCCGACCACCACCGGTTTATTTTTACTGCAGAAAGATAAAAGAATAAAACATTTTTTAAACATAATAACATATTTACATTGTAAGAATATTTTGAATTCTTCCTTTATGGGAGGCAGGCTACTTAAACGTTACATAACATAACCGGGACGTGACGGGACCGGGTCCTTCTCGCCTTTACCACCCAAACAAACCTAACCCTGGTGCCACCGCTAAGCACTGGTGCGCACCCCTTGCCAAAGTCCAGGTTAAGTCCGGGTGCCGAAACGGGCTGGGTAAAAAGTTCCTTACCCGGCAGTCCTTTCAAGGACCCCATGTCCAGGGGACCCCTGACCCGGAGGATAGTCACTGGTCCCAATGGTGACAGGGCCTCGGTCTACTCTACCGCAGGCCCATCCTCCAATCAGCCTCTCCGGAGACTGCTGCAAAATGAAAAGGACGGTCAATCATAACATTTAAACTCCGCTGCCGGAACAGCCTCCTTCTGCAGCTTTTCCCCAGACCACCACTGGACAGCACGAGTCCCCAATGCCACCTTCGCTCACAGGCAGCACTGTCCAAAAGACTCCGTCTTCAGCTTCCGGCAGTGCGGGTACGACTGCTCCTCCATACCGGGCTCCATCCTCCACCTGGGGCTCCCACCCCAGATGGCGTCTCCACTTAGAACTTGCAGGGGTGAAGACGTTCAACAAGAACGGAGCGCTGTGTCATTTAACTCTTCAACTGCCCTGCTACCCTCCACCTGTCATGCAGATGGCCTCCTCCGGAACATGAGGACGTTCAACAAGGGTCGCAAGTCCCTTAAACAGTTAACTTTCAACTTTAAAACTTGGTGTGAGCTCCTTTAAAACCGGCCATTCTCAGGGCACGCACTGGCAAAGTGACCAGGCTGTCTGCAGTATCTACAGATTGGTATTATCATACCCCCAGCGGCAGTCGGGGCCTCCGTATCACCCTCGGAGCCGCTGTCATCCGTCTCTGAGCTAGACGCCATTCCCGGGCGGACTGCGGACTGCCGGAGCCGACATCCTTCCTGTGGCAGGCGGCTCACCGCCAGCTGCTACACGGGGAATCATTACCAGAGCCCAAGGGTCCACGCTCCTGCGACCGGAGCAGGAGCTGCAGCTTCCTCACCGGCTGCTTCATTTGCGGGCGCCGCCGCTCCGGCGGTCGGCGCGGGGTCGGCATCAAGTTTAGGAGCCGACATCTTCCCGCTTCTCCCCCTTGGTCTTTTGCCGGCACTCCTCTTTCAGGCCTGTAAGTTTCGTTTTTCGACTTCTGGCCTCGCTTTCCGGCCGCGTTACCAGGGGGCGGCGCTTCGGTTTTCGCGCCCTTTTCGCGGGGAAGAAGATGATGGGCTGTAGTTTTTTGCGCCAAAATGGTGAACAAAATGGCAACTTCTGAAATTTCGGCAACGGATCACCGCTGACTGTCCAAGACAAGGCGCACTTCCACAAGGTAAGTGGATGGGTAAGTATACTGTTTGTGACGCCAAGTTTCAGGATGTGCCGTCCCCGTGCCAGCAGCCGGTTGCTGCTCGGGCCCGAACCTTCAGGGGTGGTGGCTCGAGGGTCTCTGGACCCGGGGGTCTCGCGGACACGCTGAATTAAAATGGGGGGACGTAGATGTACGGGCTAGGCCGTAATAAGTTTGTGACGACACCCACGGTGTGTGGTGAGGTGGGACACCACCGCTGCTGTTACAGGGCACCCGGGGGGAGATGTTGTGCAAAAAGATGTTAACCCCTCCATGGGCAGGGATGGTGGCCCCGGGACCCGAGGCTCTGGAGCAGGGGGGATGACGACCGTAGGGGGTGCTGGTGTACTCACTGTCAGCAGTAAAACACGCAAGTCTCTGGTAAACCAAGGTAGTGGTGGCCTGTGCCGTGGCCGGTTGAGTTCGGGATCCCCCACCCGGCTGGTGGTCTCTATCCTTCTCCTGCACCTTTTTGTGTCAAATGGATCTTCCCGGTATGAAACTCGGGAGTCCGCTCCCGGCTGGATGTGGCCTAAGGAGCCGTGCCCACAGACGCTGGCCCGTGGGATCTCTGGGCCCTGGCGGTGACCTCTTATCCCGAATCAGTGGGCTGTTGTCTTCTATGAGGGACTTTGGGTGGGACAGGACATTTAGTCCTGGCCTCAATCGGTTAATTAACCAGTTCAAGTAGGTTCTGGTTCTGGCTTCAGGGTCCGAGTACCCCCCTTTGTGCACGGCTTCCGGTTGGGTCCCCGGTGTAGGTACCGGTGGGCTACAACCCTGTCCCGGTCCACCTTGGTTCTGCCGAGCCATCTTCCCATCTCCTGTCGAAGGAGACCACCGTCTGCCTCCTAGCCAGTGGCACCAGGGCTCCTACCCTGGTACCTGTCAGTTTACTTCAGGCCTGACACACAGGCCTGACCTCCACTCTCTCTGAACTCTGAAACTCCACTGCTTGCTTTCCCGCCCCGGGCAGTCTAAACCCCTGGGTGGGAATGCACCAACCACCTGGCCATGCCCACTGGTATGTCTATCTGTCCCTAAGGGGGTGACTAGGTTTTAATGGTTGGCTGTGTGTTTCCTAGTGTGGGAAAGGTGTAATGCGGGTGCTTACCTGTGACTACCTGCTTTTACCAGGGCGTCACATTCTCTTTATGTATTGTTTTAAAATTCAATAAAACTTTAAAGTGGAAAAAAAAAAAGAAAATGCCAGCCGCTCATTATTCCATCTCATATTCACTGCTTCCCCCACCCACCGGCGCCTATGATTATTTGCAGTCAGACACACCCCCACGCTGAGTGACAGCTGTCTCACTGCAACCAATCACAGCCGCCGGTGGGTGGGTCTCTTTCATGCAGTACAATAAATAAATAATTTAAAAAAAAACGGCGTGCGGTCCCCCTCAATTTTGATACCAGCCGAGATAAAGCCACACGGGTGAAGGCTGGTATTCTGAGGATGGGGAGCCCCATGTTATGGGGAGCCAACCAGCCTAAAAATATCAGCCAGCAGCTGCCCGGAATTGCCGCATCCATTAGATGCGACAGTCCCAGGACTTTTACCCGGCTCATCCCGAATTGCCCTGGTGCTGTGGCAATCGGGGTAATAAGGAGTTAAAGGTAGCCCATAGCTGCCACTAAGTCTTAGGTTAATCATGGCAGGCATCTATGAGACACCCCCCATGATTAACCTGTAAGAGAAAGTAAATAAACACCTACACCCGAAAAAATCCTTTTTTTTTAATAAAAGACAAAAAAACACCATCTTACACCACTTTATTTATCACCAAATACCCCTCCAGGTCCGGCGTAATCCACATGAGGTCCCACAATGCTTTCATCTCTGCTACATCAGAAGCTGACAGGAGCGGCAGTAAAACACCACCGCAATCTGTGAGCTCCACGCAGAAACTGTAGTGAATAGCTCTGTCAGCGGGTACGTCACTGAAGTAGTGGCGGGGTATGTGCGGTGATGATGGGGGCGGTAGTGCCGATGTATGTGCGGTGATGATGGGGGGCGGTAGTGCCGGTGTGTGTGCAATGATGATGGGGCTGTAGTGCCTGTGTGTGTGCGGTGATGATGGGGGTTGGTAGTGCCGGTGTGTGTGCGATGATGATGGGGGTGGTAGTGCCGATGTGTGCAGTGATGATGGGGGCGGTAGTGCCAGTGTGTGCGGTGATGATGGGGGCGGTAGTGCCTGCTTGTGTGCGGTGATGATGGGGCGGTAGTGCCGGTGTGAGCGGTGATGATGGGGGCGGTAGTGCCAGTGTGTGCAGTGATGATGGGGGCGGTAGTGCTTGCATATGCGGTGATGATAAAGGTGGTAGTGCCGGTGTGTGTGCAGTGATCATGGGGGCGGTAGTGCCGCTGACAGATTTCAGCAAAATTACGCATCCGTTGGGTCTGTTAGCAACACAAAAATTGACGGATGCGTCATTTCGACGCAGCAACGGACCTGGCAGGTGAGACACAACACAAGTGTGAAAACAGCCTAAAGGCCGCTTTGCACGCTACAATATATCTTACGATGTGTCGGCGAGGTCACGTCGTAAGTGACGCACATCCGGCATCGTAAGGTACATTGTAGTGTGTGACAGGTACGTGCGATTGCGATTGAACGTTAAAACGTTCATCGCATGCACGTCGTTCAATTCCTAAAAATGGAACGGCAGATTGTTCATCGTACCCGGTGTAGCACACATCGCAGTGTGTGACACCCTGGGAACGATGAACAGATCTTACCTGCGTCCCACATCTCCTGGCTGACAATGCGGAAGGAAGGAGGTGGGCGGGATGTTTACATCCCACTCATCTCCGTCCCTCCGCCTCTATTGGCCAGCTGCCGCGTGACGTCGATGTGACGCCGAACGTCCCTCCCACTCCAGAAAGTGGACGTTTGCCGCGCACATCGAGGTCGTATGGACGGGTAAGTACGTGTGACAGGAAAAAATCGTATGTGCAACACGTTCAACAAATTGAACGTGCCGCACATACGATGGGGGCGGTTACGATCGCATACAATATCGTATGCTGAATCGTAACATGTAAAGCAGGCTTAAGATGTTGAAATTGGACAACAGATTCAGAATACATTTTTTCAGAATTTCTGATGTTATGGTTTAAAAACAAAAAATGTACTTTTAAGATAATATCATTGAGAAATAATAACTGTTTATTTTTAGCAGATGTCTGTATTGGGACTTCAGATGGAAATCTAATATCGTCAGAATTTAAAACAGATGATCAAAGTATCACACATGATACATATGAAGAGCATGCTGTTGTTCCAGATATACCTCCAGTCCTTCCTCGGAAAGCTTTATCATCTGATCTTTTAAAACAAGTCCAAAAGTCCGATTTATCACAGAATTTTAATCAAAATGAAAGTTGCAGAAGGGATGTGGAACATGTAACGACTCCTACAAGGGAGAAACCATTTTCATGTTCAAAATGTGGGAAATGTTTTATCAGGAGATCAACTCTTAATATCCATCAAAAAACTCACACAGGGGAGAAGCCATTTTCATGCCCAGAATGTGGTAAATGTTTTACTCAGAAAACAAACCTTGCTAATCATCAAAAAATTCACACAGGGGAGAAGCCATTTTCATGTTCAGAGTGTGGGAAATGTTTTATTCGGAAATCGTCTCTTGTTGAGCATCAAAGAATTCACACAGGAGAGAAGCTATTTTCATGTTCAGAGTGTGGGAAATGTTTTATTCGGAAATCGGATCTTGTTGAACATCAAAGATCTCACACAGGGGAGAAGCCATTTTCATGCCCAGAATGTGGAAAATGTTTTACTCAGAGAACAACCCTTGCTAATCATCAAAAAATTCACACAGGGGAGAAGCCATTTTCATGTTCAGAGTGTAAGAAATGTTTTATTCGGAAACCGGCTCTTGTTGAGCATCAAAGAATTCACACAGTGGATAAGCAATTTCCATGTTCAGAGTGTGGGAAATGTTTTATTCGGAAATCGTCTCTTGTTGAGCATCAAAGTTCTCACACAGGGGTGAAGCCATTTTCATGTTCAGAGTGTGGGAAATGTTTTTTTCGGAAATTGTATCTTGTTGCGCATCAAAGATCTCACACAGGGGAGAAGCCATTTTCATGTTCAGAGTGTGGGAAATGTTTTATTCGGAAATCAGATCTTGTTGAGCATCAAAAAATTCACACAGGGAAGAAGCCATTTTCATGTTCAGAATGTGAGAAATGTTTTAGTCGGAAATCATATCTTTTTGTTCATCAAAGATCTCACACAGGGGAGAAGCCATTTTCATGTTCAGAATGTGGGAAATGTTTTATTCGGAAATCAGATCTTGTTGAGCATCAAAAATTTCACACAGGGGAGAAGCCATTTTCATGTTCAGAATGTGGGAAATTTTTTACCATGAAATCACGTCTTATTGAACACCAAAACACTCACACAGAAGAGAAAGAATATTCTTGTTCAGAGTGTGGGAAATGTTTTACTCAGAAATCATATCTTAATATCCATCAAAGATCTCACAAAGAGGAGAAGCTATTTTCATGTTCAGAATGTGAGAAATGTTTTACTCGGAGATCACTTCTTGTTAGACATGAGAAAATTCACACAGGGGAGAAGCCATTTTCATGTTCAGAATGTGGGAAATGTTTTACTCGGAGATCACTTCTTGTTAGACATGAGAAAATTCACACAGGGGAGAAGCCATTTTCATGTTCAGAATGTGGGAAATGTTTTACTCTGAGATCACTTCTTGTTAGACATGAGAAAATTCACACAGGGGAGAAGCCATTTTCATGTTCAGAATGTGGGAAATGTTTTATTCAGAAAACACACCTTGTTGCTCATCAAAGATCTCACACAGGGGAGAAGCCATTTTCATGCCCAGAATGTGGTAAATGTTTTACTAGGAAATCACGTCTTGTTTACCATAAAAAAATTCACACAAAATAAATCATTTTTATGTTCTGAATGTGGAAAATGTAATTCTCAGAAATCAGATCTTGGTAAACATCTGAAGAAGCCGCACAGGGCAGGAACCTTTTTCATGTTGTGAATAATTGAAATGTTTAACTGGTAAATCAAGTCTTGCCAACATCAGAAAACCAACAGAGCGGAGCAGTTATTTTTGCTTTCAGAATTTAGCAAATGTTTTTATCATTAATCAGGTCCTGTTGTTAAATAAGTCACACGGGAGAAGCCATCATGATGTACCATAATTCAAAGGGTTTTATCCAAAAATTGGCTACAATTGCTCAAGTAAGAATTGTTGAGGGAAAGAACCATTTTCTTTCTTTTTAAACTTATCGTATTTTTCAGACCATAAGATGCACCTAGGTTTTAAAGGAGGAAAATAGGGGAATAAATTGAAGCAAAAAATGTGTTCATGATGCACTGTTGTGGGGGGATCTGCTACTGACACTGTTACAGGGGTAATATCCCTCAATTTTCTAGCGCAATGTGTTTTTTGTCTTTCCCTTTAAATAGTGCTTATCACAAATCTGTGGCTGCCTTTTTTATTTACTAAAGCAGAGGAGAGCCGCAGATTAGTGAATTTTCTAAATATAATCCAGTACCAAAACGTTTAGAAGTGCCCCTAATGTCCCCCAAAATGAACTTCCAGGTTGCGAGATCCCAAAAGCCTCAGTGATCACTGTCAGTGAAAGAGTGAGCTCTACGACCCCAGCACTGCAGCAAGCTTCTTAAGCAGCTCAGCAAAAAACCTTAAAAGAGTATGTGACAGCGATGGATTAGTTGAGAGAGCAATGTCTCATGCTTAGAGCAGCTGCAGAGATTTGTGGGATCCCGCTCTGCACACTGAGATCCCACAAAATGGAAATTCGGGCTCAACTCTGCTAGTAAGGCTATGTGCGCACTGGGAAATGGAATTTTCTTGAGAAAATTCCGCATGCTCTCAAAGATTACCGCACCCGCGGTAAAAAACCGCGGCAAACCGCACCCGAAAACCGCATGCGGTTTGCCGCGGTTTGCTGCGGTTTCACCGCGGTATTGTTCGCGGTATTGCCGCGGTTTTGCCGCGTGCGGGTTGGGATGTGCTTTATTGCATTCAATGCAATAAAGCACATTGAAAAAAAAAAAAAGTCATTTAATTCTGAGATAGTAGATAGATAGACAGAAGAATAGATAGAGGGATAGATAGATAGACAGACAGATAGAGGGATAGATAGACACATAGATAGAGGACAGATCGCTACATTTCCCACGGTCGGCTGTGAGTTCACATTACCGGCCGTGGGAAATGACCGGTAATTACCTCTGCTGTCTGCTGCATTCATTCAGCGCTGTGTCTGTGACAGTTGCGGCTGGATGTAAGCAGCGCAGGACCTGTGGATTATGCTGGAGCTGTGGATTACGCCGGAGCTTTGGTGCGGGAGGGGTTAATAAAATGGTGAACGAGGCTTGTTTGTTTTATTTAAAATAAAGGATTTTTCTGTGTGTTTTATTCACTTTACTTACGGGTTGATCATGTCAGCTGTCTCATAGACGCTGCCATGATCAAGCCTGGAGTTAATGGCGGTGATCCACCACCATTAACCCCTTGTATTACCCTGCTGCCACTGCTACACGGCGGCAGGAAGAGCCGGGGACACGCCGGTACTGCTGCATAATGCATGCGACAGTCCCGGGGCAGCTGCGGCTGATATTCTCGGCTGCGGGAGGGGGAGTGAGGCGGGGGACATTAACCCTGCCCCTCTCCCTCCCCAGCCTGAGAATACCGGGCCGCCGCTGTGTGCTTACCTCGGCTGGAAGGTGAATATGCAGCGGAGCCCACGTTCTTTGTTTTCTATATTTCCGTTTTCTTTCTATGTGTGTTCTATGTGTCTTTGATCTGTGTCTGTGATGTCTGTGTCTATGTGTTCTGTGTGTTTGTTTACTCTCTGCAAGGCTTCCTCTTCCTGTAATGACATCACTTCCCTGCAAAACCGCAGACAGGCGATGTACATTACCGGAGGTAAACCGCGAAATACCGCAGGGAATAACGCAGGAAAACGCACAGAATTTGCTTCCTGCGTTATTCCCTGTGGGATTTCACGATTAACATTGGAGTCAATGGAGTGAAATCCCGCAGCGACGTGCGTAAAAGAATTGACATGCAATTGTTTTTGCTGCGGGAATCCCGCAGCAAAACATGCAGCTGTCAAATTCCGCCTAGTGCGCACAGGATTTTTTTGCCCATAGGTTTTGCTGGTGATTCACTGCAGAGATGTTATGCCTAAGGCTATGTGCGCACTTACCGGATTTTGCCGCGGATTTTTTGCGGTTTTGCTGCATGTTTCGCTGCAGAAAATGTTCATAACATCTCTGCAGTGAATCACCAGCAAAACCTATGGGCAAAAAAAATCCTGTGCGCACTAGACGGAATTTGACAGCTGCATGTTTTGCTGTGGGATTCCCGCAGCAAAAACAATTGCATGTCAATTCTTTTCCGCACATCGCTGCGGGATTTCACTCCATTGACTCCAATGTTAATCGTGAAATCCCACAGGGAATAACGCAGGAAGCAAATTCTGTGCGGTTCACTGCGTTTTCCTGCGTTATTCCCTGCGGTATTTCGCGGTTTACCTCCGGTAATGTACATCGCCTGTCTGCGGTTTTGCAGGGAAGTGATGTCATTATGCCTGGAAGAGATAGCCGTGCAGAGAGTAAACACACACAAATCACACTCACACACAGACATCACAGACATAGAACACAGACACAGACATAGAACATACATAGAAAGAAAACGGAAATATAGAAAACAAAGAACGTGGGCTCCGCTGTATATTTACCTTCCAGCCGAGGTAAGCACACAGCGGCGGCCCGGTATTCTCAGGCTGGGGAGGGAGAGGGGCAGGGTTAATGTCCCCCGCCTCACTCCCCCTCCCGCAGCCGAGAATATCAGCCGCAGCTGCCCCGGTACTGTCGCATGCATTATGCGGCAGCACCGGCGTGTCCCCGGCTCTTCCTGCCGCCGTGTAGCAGTGGCAGCAGGGTAATACAAGGGGTTAATGGTGGTGGATCACCGCCATTAACTCCAGGCTTGATCATGGTAGCGTCTATGTGACAGCTGACATGATCAACCCGTATGTAAAGTGAAAAAACAGAGACACCGAAAAATCCTTTATTTTAAATAAAACAAACAAGCCTCATTCACCGTTTTATTAACCCCTCCCGCACCAAAGCTCCGGCGTAATCCACAGGTCCTGCGCTGCTTACATCCAGCCGCGACTGTCACAGACACAGCGCTGAATGAATGCAGCAGACAGCAGAGGTAATTACCGGTCATTTCCCACGGCCAGTAATGTGAACTCACTGCCGACCGTGGGAAATGCAGCGATCTGTCCTCTATCTATCTATCTATCCTTCTATCTATTCTTCTGTCTATCTATCTACTATCTCAGAATTAAATGACTTTTTTTTTTTTTCAATGTGCTTTATTGCATTGAATGCAATAAAGCACATCCCAACCCGCACGCGGCAAAACCGCGGCAATACCGCAAACAATACCGCGGTGAAACCGCAGCAAACCGCATGCGGTTCTCGGGTGCGGTTTGACGCGGTTTTTTACCGCGGGTGCGGTAATCTTTGAGAGCATGCGGAATTTTCTCAAGAAAATTCCATTTCCCAGTGCGCACATAGCCTTAGTTGGGTATTTTAAGAACCTTTAGGAACATTTGTGAAAGGTTTTGATACTGGATTATATTTAAATAATTCACTAATCTCAGTTTACCCACTGGTTTATTTACTAATAAGTGCAGTATATCAGAGTGTATATAATTGCATTTCAAAACTTGTTTTGTTAATAAATGTTTGTAAAATATATATATATATATTCTTCATGCCTATCTTTCCCTATTGTGATGATTTTGCCTCAGAATCTCAGGAGTTGAGGCAGAGCTGTAGACATTTTGCACAAAAATAGTGAGGGGATGTCACAGAGGTATCATGGCCGGCAGACAATCCGGTAGCAGCGAGTGTTAAAAAATTCCCAGAGATTAGCAGCATGTGTTGTTATCTGACAGGTTTCTGTTTCTTCAGCAGCAGACTCTATGACCCTGAGAAACTAAGTTTTTCCCTTCACTTACCAGTCTCTGACTTCCTGTATAAACCTCACCCTGGGGTGCTTTGGGTGCAGTTTATAGTTGTGTCTGGTTGTGGTCTGCAGCTGTTGTCTCCTCTTGTTGTTCCAGAGACTTCTGTGGTAGCTGCTCCTAAGATAAGTGTTTAACCTTTGATATCTACCTGGGCTCAGGTGGTAGCATTGTGTTTCCCCTGTATTGTTTCCTTTTGTCTCCCTTAGCGTTAGTGGTTTTGACAAATAGCTCATACCTGCCATTCTTACTTTGGGCCCAGATCAGGATTTTCCTAGGGTGAGGTATTCCTGCTCGGCGACAGGTGCGGAACTTGTATAGGGTTGGTGAGGACAGTGAGGGTGAGCTGCAGGTTGTCAGGGGCCACCACTTCCCCCTTTCCCTAGTGATAGGGCATTCTTTTCCCCTTCCCTTTGTATTGTATTATACGGCCAGTATTGCTTCTATCCACAGCAGGGACAGGGGAGAATTGAATCACACTATACATCCTAGATATGTGAAAGTTGTTAACACTCTGGTCCCAATTCATCAAAGCTTTTATGCCAAAAAAGTGGTACGAAAGCTTTGAAAAGTCACAACAATTTGGATAAATTGAGTTGTGCCAAATTTTGGCGGCTTTTGGCTTTTTAACTCCAAAATTTGCAGAGCTTAGGTGTGAAGGGGGTGTGACAGCACACCTCCTTTAAATTCATGACAAGCTGTGGTGTTCCCTATGCCAGAAATCTCACTCCAGTCCCTGAAGGGAGTAATATTTCTAGCATGGCACAAGGAGACATATGCCAATTGTTAAACGCTCCAGATTCATAATTTGGACCCTTTATGTCATAAAAATGATCCCTTTACAAAGTATAAATGGTGTAATTGAAAAACGAAAGGATTTTATATGTCTGATAGCCAAGTGTTTATTTTTTTAATGGGGCTACCCACGCATAGAGATATACGGACCCGTTGAAGTTTGGGTTCAGCTTTTTCAGATGGACTTTAGATAAAGTTCAATTTGTGAACCGGACTTGACCTGAACACCATTGGAAGTCACTGATTGGGCAATTTGGGTCTCCGTCCACATGCAACCGGTCATAAACAGAGCATTTCCAGGGGAGGGAGAGTGGGATTTCTTTTTTGTACACAGTACATCATTTAGCAATGTTTTTACCCCGTGAAAACCATTGAGACACTGAAAGCGGCTCACACTGTGCCGAGTAGAGATGAGCGAACCTCTAGAGGCTCGAGTTCGAGTTGGTTCGTCGAACGGAGGCCGCGTTCCAGTTCGGTTCGGCGAACCGTTCGACGAACCTCTCGAACCCCATTGAAAACAATGGGAGGCAATCACAAACACATAAAAACACATAGAAAACACCCTCAAAGGTGTCCAAAAGGTGACAAACAACTCACAAGACAACACAAACACATGGGAAAGTGACAAGAACAAATTCTTATGCGAAAACAAAACAGCTTGACGAGGAAAAAGAGGACGAGACACAGATATAGGCATGGCATGCCCTTCTAAAATCATGTAAAACACCGCAAGGGTTACTCCAAGCGGAGTCTCCCTTTTTACCAAAAATTTGGCCACACAGACACCCCTTCAGTGGCAGTACTTGTGCCCTAGTTGCAAACAGGATGTTTTTGTGGAGACACGGGGCTCAGTGGGTGCTCTCGTCCACTAAAACCTGCCGCCTTTAGAAAGACAGCGTGGCTCAGGGCTCATCCCAACTGAACGCCGGCCTCCTTAACCGTGGGCGTAACACTACTCAGACAACACAGGGTGAGGGAACCACAATAATTAGACTTTATTGGATCCCCAAACAATTAACGGCACATAACACATAACCAGCAAAACACACAAATGTAACAGGCAACAGTGTCTCACCCTTCCGCTGGCTCACCAAGGATTTAGAATGTCCATGCCTCAGAGCTTCCAGGGCCGCTTACTCAAGTCCAGCAGCACCCCGCTTTTGGCGGGCACCCACCGAGAAAGGAATAATGCCAGATTCAGGAAGCTGTGTGAGGTCTGCAAAGTCTGTAACAGGTGACTGAACTGTCCCAACCTGAGTGTCCTCCTTAGGTAGTCCTGGTATGATAATACAGTCCTGGCAGCCGGGGTCGAAATCCCTAGGCTGTGGATATGGTCTCCAACCGGAACCGGAGCCCCTAGATTGAAGCCATAAGCTATCCTGATCCTCTAGTCAGCTCCAAAGAGCTTAGACTGGATCCATCAGCATCCATCAACCTTCATCAACCCTGGTGGCTTACAGAAGTCCCTTTTATAGCCATAACCTTCCCTTAGGATACACTGCGTCCTCATCGATTGGTTGGACAAGATTGCTTCTCCCATTGGATGAATTTCAAGCTGCATGGATAATGTTCATTTAAATGATGTGCATAGAAAGACTCAGTATATCTACATGGATTCGGGAAGTCACCGACTAGACAATGGCTACTAAGGTAATTAGATTATCAATACACAACTACAATACAATGGTTACTGGAAATGTCTGGAGAACAATATGTTTGGCTTTCAGTGGCCAACATAATTACATTGAGTCAACAAGAGTCTTGTAAAAACAATGAGGGACTTCTCCCTCGTCTATAGACAATCTATCATGCTGTCTGGCTGGATTTTAAGAAACTTTAACCCATGAGAGTCCATGTCGTCACATTCCTCCCCCTTCTTAATATTAGCCAG
Source organism: Anomaloglossus baeobatrachus (assembly GCF_048569485.1). NCBI lineage: Eukaryota > Metazoa > Chordata > Amphibia > Anura > Aromobatidae > Anomaloglossus > Anomaloglossus baeobatrachus. The sequence goes on along the minus strand of NW_027441794.1, from coordinate 703,517 downwards.
ACATGATAGGCTTCTGATCATCCTTCTCCTCTTGACGGCATTGTCCTTTTTAATGGTGAGGTCAGCAACAGAGGCTTGCATCTATACACCTCCCCCTGATTACCTCCCACAAGTTGAGCAGCCATATTGTGGACAAGCACTAAGGTGGGGTCCATGAGTTGGGCCTGCACAAATCTCCCACTATCAATCCTCCCCCAGTCAATAGCCACAGTGTGGTTAGGCTTACTCACGGTTCTTGGCTCAGAAGTGAATGATGGAGACCGGGAATGCAAACCATCCCTGGAAAAGATGTTAGAAAGATCCACATCAGGGTCCTGCTTGGCTTGGAGGTGGGTGATGGCTGCTTCAAACTGACTGGATAGTCCTTGTCCTAGGTCATTCTCCAAAATGACTGGTGTGAGCAGGTAATTCACAAGCCCCACTTTCACTTCCCTTTGAGTGGTATCCGAAACAACAGGCTTGGTGGGGCCATCTATGAACCCCACTTCAACTTCCTCCTGGCTCGTCCCCGAAACAACAGGTGTGGGGAGGCTGTCCATAAACTCCATATGGACCTCTTCCTGGTCAGACCCCAAAGTAACTGGTGTGGGGACGGTGTCCATAAGCTCCACATCAGCCTTGCTCTGATTAGTCTCCACAATGACAGGTATAGGGAGGCTGTTCACAAGTCTCACATCAACCTCTCCCTGGTCCTTTCCCGAAATAACTGGTGTGGGGACGTTGTCCATAAGCTCCACATCAGCCTTGCTCTGGTCAGTCTCCACAATGTCAGGTATGGGGAGGCTGTTCGCAATCCCCACATCGATCGCTTCCTGGTTGGTCCCCAAAATACCAGGTGCGGGGAGGCTTTCCACAAGCTCCACCTCGACCTCTCCCTGGTCGGTCCTTAGGTCCAACTGCACACATGCCAGAGGAATGTCTGAGCGCTGGCCCTCAGCCAGGGAGATGGATAATTGGGAATCTGGTACAGGGTCTTCTGGGGAAACAATAACTGGACTTACCAGGGTAATGGAGGAAACAGTGTCTCGTAGTCCCTGGCTCTTGACCGGCTGACCTGGTAGATGGGCTCCAAGCATGCAGCCTCGGTTTTGGAGACAATCTCTATCTATATGTCCATGGCGCCCACATGTATAACAGCGCCATAGATTGGGCGAGTCACAGGCCCTGATTGTAGTCCTTTGTTTTGGCGCAGCTTCTGCTGGGTAGCGAGACCATCCTTGTCGACCGGCTGGTGTTAGCAGTACTGCAGCTGGAATCCCATAAACATATTCCAGAACATAAGCCCTCTCTTCTCTTGAGGATCTAGGCCCCAATGCATCCAACAACGCTGTGGCTTGGGCCATTTTGGACCAAGTTGATTCCCGATTGTCACTAGATCCATGATGTGGCACATAGTCTAAATCCTCTGGGTCAATATCGGCGGGATCCTCATCGTCCTCTGCATCATTCTGGGCATCCCAACGTACTAATTTCCGGATCAAGTCTGACCGAGTCTCAGCGTTCCAGTAGATAATCTTTCGCCTCTGGCACAGATCCTGCAGCATCCATTTACTGCAGCGGTCGTAACTCCTCTCTTGTCCTTGTCCCATGGCTGAGCTGGTGGGGTTGGACATGGCAGCGTCCGAAACCTGAATGCCTCCCCTATGGCCTGCTGGGTATGCTTATGTGCCTCCCTGGTTGTTGAGCCCTGGACGGTGTCCGAAAACACCAGTCCGCTGCAGCTCCCCTGGGTAAACCAGGCAGAGTAGTATCCCACTGCTGCCACCAATTGTGGAGACACGGGGCTCAGTGGGTGCTCTCGTCCACTAAAACCCGCCGCCTTTAGAAAGACAGCGTGGCTCAGGGCTCATCCCAACTGAACGCCGGCCTCCTTAACCGTGGGCGTAACACTACTCAGACAACACAGGGTGAGGGAACCACAATAATTAGACTTTATTGGATCCCCAAACAATTAACGGCACATAACACATAACCAGCAAAACACACAAATGTAACAGGCAACAGTGTCTCACCCTTCCGCTGGCTCAACAAGGATTTAGAATGTCCATGCCTCAGAGCTTCCAGGGCCACTTACTCAAGTCCAGCAGCACCCCGCTTTTGGCGGGCACCCACCGAGAAAGGAATAATGCCAGATTCAGGAAGCTGTGTGAGGTCTGCAAAGTCTGTAACAGGTGACTGAACTGTCCCAACCTGAGTGTCCTCCTTAGGTAGTCCTGGTATGATAATACAGTCCTGGCAGCCGGGGTCGAAATCCCTAGGCTGTGGATATGGTCTCCAACCGGAACCGGAGCCCCTAGATTGAAGCCATAAGCTATCCTGATCCTCTAGTCAGCTCCAAAGAGCTTAGACTGGATCCATCAGCATCCATCAACCTTCATCAACCCTGGTGGCTTACAGAAGTCCCTTTTATAGCCATAACCTTCCCTTAGGATACACTGCGTCCTCATCGATTGGTTGGACAAGATTGCTTCTCCCATTGGATGAATTTCAAGCTGCATGGATAATGTTCATTTAAATGATGTGCATAGAAAGACTCAGTATATCTACATGGATTCGGGAAGTCACCGACTAGACAATGGCTACTAAGGTAATTAGATTATCAATACACAACTACAATACAATGGTTACTGGAAATGTCTGGAGAACAATATGTTTGGCTTTCAGTGGCCAACATAATTACATTGAGTCAACAAGAGTCTTGTAAAAACAATGAGGGACTTCTCCCCCGTCTATAGACAATCTATCATGCTGTCTGGCTGGATTTTAAGAAACTTTAACCCATGAGAGTCCATGTCGTCACAGTTTTGATTTGCATTAAGCACATAAGCACATTCAAAATACGACAGCCTTAACCGTCCCCAGGATGGCACCGGGGTAGGTAGCAAAGTCTTTGCTGAACCATGACTTGTTCATCTTGGCTCCTTTTTAAAAACACAGCAAGGGTTACTCCAAGCGGAGTCTCCCTTTTTTTTTCCAAAAATTGGGCCACACAGACACCTCTTCAGTGGCAGCAGTTGGGCCCCAGTTGTACACTTCACAGGTAGATTTGCATCAAGCACATTCCAAATCCACAAGCCTTTATTCTCCCCAGGATGAAACCGGGGTAGGTAGCAATGTCTTTGCTGATCCCAGATCTGTTCATCTTGGATCATTTTTAAAAGCAATGCAAGGGTTACTCCAAGCGGAGTCTCCCTTTTTTTCCAAAAATTGGGCCAGACAGACAACCCTTCAGTGGCAGCACTTGTGCCCCAGTTGTACACTTCACAGGTAGATTTGCATCAAGCACATTCCAAATCCACAAGCCTTTACTCTTCCCAGGATGACACAAGGGTAGTAAAGTCCTTACGGATCCATGACTTGTTCATCTTGATGAACGTTAGTCTGTCCACATTGTCAGTGGACAGACGGGTGCGCTTATCTGTCAGCACACACCCAGCAGCACTAAAGACACGCTCAGAGACAACGCTGGCTGCAGAACACGACAAGATCTCCAAGGCATAAGTGGAGAGCTCAGGCCATTTTTCAAGATTTGATGCCCAAAATGAGCAAGGCTCCAGTTGCAAAGTCATGGCATCGATGTTCATTTGGAGATACTTTTGTATCATCCTCTCCAGCCGTTGACAATGTGTCAGACTTCTGGTCTCTGGTGGCCTTCCATAGGATGGTCTAAAAAAAATTATGAAACGATTCAATAAAATTGCTGTTACCAGCACCAGATACGGTGCTGCTGGTATGGTTAGACTGTTGATGACGAGACAGTCCCATATTTGGCAAGTTACAACTGGGAGATTCACTCCGTGCACCACTGGGGTTTGGTGGAAAAGCCGAGCTAAGATCGAGTAACAGCTTCTGCTGATACTCCTGCATACGTGCGTTCCTTTCTATGGCTGGAATTATTTCACAAAATTTTGACTTGTACCGGGGATCTAATAGTGTGGCAACCCAGTAGTCATCATCACTTCTAATTTTGACAATACGAGGGTCATGTTGTAGGTAGTGCAGCAAGAAGGCGCTCATGTGTCTTGCGCATCCATGCGGACCAAGTCCGCGCTGTGTTTGTGGCATAGAGGTGCTAACCGTGCTTTTTCATCTGACATCTCCCCCCCAACCTCTTTCAACTGAAATTTGACCAAGGTCTCCCTCATCTGCTGAGTCTTCCATGTCCATGGACAGTTGACTGCCGCCTTGGTGATGATGAACGTCTGGACCTTGGTGATGTTGTTGTCCCTTGCGCATATGAATCCTCCTGTAGTTCCTCTCCTTCCTGTTGTCCCACCCCCTGACTACAAATAGTGTTTAGCTTGTGCTCCAGCATGTAAGTGACTGGAATTGTCATGCTGATAATGGCATTGTCAGCGCTAAACATATTCATCGCCATGTCGAAACTGTGCAGAAGGGTGCATAGGTCCTTGATCTGAGACCACTCCATCAGGGTGATCTGCCCCACCTCTGCATCTCGTTGGCCCAGGCTATACATCATGACGTATTGCACCAGTGCTCGGCGGTGCTGTCACAGTCGCTGTAACATGTGGAGAGTCGAATTCCAGCGTGTCGGCACATTGCATTTCAGGCGATGAACCGGCAGGCCGAAAGACTTCTGGAGCGATGCAAGTCGGTCAGCTGCGGTGGTTGAACGGCGGAAGTGAGCAGACAGTTTTCGTGCCCTGTGCAGAAGGCCATCTAGGCTGGGATAGTGTGTTAAAAATTGCTGGACACCACGGTTCAACACATGAGCCATACAAGGCACGTGTGTCACCTTGCCCAGGCCCAGGTTTGCAGCATTGTCGCACACAGCCTTACCTGGCTGCAGGTTGAATGGAGACAACCATTTACCAAACTCGGTCTCCAGAGCTGCCCACAACTCAGCTGCTGTGTGACTCTTATTTCCAAGACATTTCAAGGTAAAGACCGCCTGATGCCGTTGCGCTCTACTGCCAGAATAGTAATGAGGTGTGCGTGATTCCTTGTGCGCAGTTACAACGCTGGTGGCCTGACCAGGCAGGCTTGAGGCGGAGGTGGAGGACCCTGACGAGGTTGAGGAGGCAGAAGCAGTGGAGGAACTTCGACAGACAGCGGATTGACGCACAAGTCGTGGGGATGGCAAGACTTGTTCAGCAGACCCTTCTCCATCTATCACCAGAGTTAGCCAGTGCCCAGTCAGCGACATGTAACGTCCCTGTCCATGCTTACTGGTCCAAGTATTGGTGGTTAAATGCACCCATTCACACACAGAGTTTCTCAAGGAAGCGGTGATGTTGTGTGCGACATGCTGGTGTAGCAAAGGCACACCTTTCTTAGAGAAGTAGTGGCGACTGGGCATCTGGTACTGGGGCACAACGACAGACATAAGGTCTCGAAAATCCTGTGTGTCCACCAGGCGGAAAGGCAGCATTTTGGTAGCCAAGAGCTTACAGAGGGATAAAGTCAACCTCTTAGCTTTGTCATGGGTCGGAGGAAATGACCTTTTATTTGTCCACATCTGAAAGACAGAGATCTGGCTGCTATGTGGAGACGGTGGTGAGTAGGGTGTCCCTGGAAAAATGCAGGTTCGTAAGGAAAGTGCAGGCGGAGACATGATGTTGCCTTCATCCAAAGTTGGTGCTATCGATGTCTGATAGAGCTGTACACCCGCACATGTTTCACCTTCCAAACCAACTGACGACCTACTAAGCAAACTGCCTGTTGCGGTTACAGTGGTTGCAGTTGTGTGTGGAAAACCAGGTGTGACAGCTGTCCCCACAGTCATAGAAGATGAAGAGCGCGCGGATGCACTGGAAAGGGCAGGCGGTGGTTAGCCCGCTCCGCTAGGCCGCATTGCAGCATGGTGAGTTTCCCACTGGGACTTATGCTTGTTATTCATGTGACGATTCATGGAAGAAGTTGTCAAACTGCTGAGGTTTTTGCCTCTACTTATAGATTCACGACAAATTTTACAGATCACATGATTTGGGAGATCCTTTGCAAGGTCAAAAAAGGACCAGGCTATGCAAGGCTTAGAGGACATGCGACCTGCAGAGCCACCCCGACTGGTGCTCAGAGGCAGAGTGGTGGCTGAGGATGCAGTTGTAGACGTGCTACCAGTACTCCGACTCTGTCCAGGAAGGCGCAAGGTAACTTCGTCGTCAGTTGCATCCTCCTCCACCGCCTCTGTTGACCTCCTCAAGTGCCTGACTGTGGGTTGAGAGTAAGTGGGATCTAGAACTTGATCATCAAGCGTTGTGTTTGCACTCCCCTCACCCTCAGACCTAGCCTCTTCCTGCCCTGACCGAATATTTAAGTTGTCATCCCAATCTGGTATCTGCGTCTCATCGTCATCAGTATGTTCCTCATTGTCTCCACCAACAGGTGTTACAGTTTGTGAATGAGGGTCTATATTATGCTCAGAAACTTGGTCATCAGAGCCTGAATCTGAGTCACAAAGCTTCTGGGCATCACTGCAGACCATTTCCTGGTCTGTACTCACTGTAGCTTGGGAGCAGACCTCTGATTCCCAGGCTATAGTGTGACTGAACAGCTCTGCAGACTCAGCCATCTCTGTTACACCATACTGTGCAGGGCGGGTGGAGACTTGAGAGCTGGGAGAAAGCAAGTGTGATTGGGATGACAACTCAGAGGACTGTTTTGTTTTTTTGATGCGGTAGTTGAGGTGGAGGAGGGCACTTGTTGGAGCACTTGAGATCCATTCAAGCATGTGCTTTTTTTTGTGCATCATGTACCTTTGTTCCAGTTGTTTTGTTCTGTAAAAAAGGGAGCACATCGGATTGTCCACAGAAAGTAGTAGACATCTTACTTTTGCTGGAAGATGGTCTATCTTCAGCAGATGTTAATGGAGCTTTCCCACCTTCCCCACGGACACAAACTTTTTTCCTTTTCCAACACGCCTGTTCCTCTTTCCACCAGCATCTGTCCTTTTGCCACTCATTTTATTAGCGACAAGATTGGACACTTAAAATGTGGTAGCAAAAATTGAGAGGTGGTCTAGCTTTATTGACAGCTGAAGAACCAACACTGACTATCCCTGACTATGCAATTATGGCCCTAAAACTGGCAGCACTGTTTGCTATTAAAATAGCGTAGCAAAATGTGCAGAAGGGTAGAATGCAGAGGTGATGGAACTTGCTTGGCAGCAGTGGGACACTAATGGAGTATAGCAGACACTTTTTGGATGCCAGTAACTTTCAGCACTGTTTGCTATTAAAATAGCGTAGCAAAATGTGCTGGAGGGTAGAATAGAGAGGTGGTGGGACTTGCTTGGCACAAGTGGGACACAAAATTAGTATAGGAGAAACTTTTTGGATGCCACTTATGTTCAGCACTGTTTGCTATAAAAATAGCATAGCAAAATATGCTGGAGGGTAGAATGCAGAGGTGGTGGGACTTGCTTGGCACTAGTGGGACACGAATGGAGTATAGCAGCCACTTTTTGGATGCCACTAACTTTCAGGACTGTTTGCTATAAAAAACCGTAGAAAAATGTGCTGGAGGGTAGAATGCAGAGGTGGTGGGACTTGCTTGGCACAAGTGGGACACAAAATTAGTATAGCGGAAACTTTTTGGATGCCACTTATGTTCAGCATTGTTTGCTATAAAAATAGCGTAGCAAAATGTGCTGGAGGGTAGAATGCAGAGGTGGTGGAACTTGCTTGGCACTAGTGGGACACTAATGGAGTATAGCAGCCACTTTTTGGATATAACTAACTTTCAGCACTGTTTGCTATAAAAATAGCGTAGCAAAATGTGCTGGAGGGTAGAATGCAGAGGTGGTGGAACTTGCTTGGCACTAGTGGGACACTAATGGAGTATAGCAGCCACTTTTTGGATGCCACTTATGTTCAGCACTGTTTGCTCTAAAACTAACGTAGCAAAATGTGCTGGAGGGTAGAATGCAGAGGTGGTGGGACTTGCTTGGCACTAGTGGAACACTAATGGAGTATAGCAGACACTTTTTGGATGCCACTAACTTTCAGGACTGTTTGCTATAAAAAAACATAGCAAAATGTGCTGGAGGGTAGAATGCAGAGGTGGTGGAACTTGCTTGGCACTAGTGGGACACTAATGGAGTATAGCAGCCTTTTTTTGGATGCCACTAACTTTCAGGACTGTTTGCTATAAAAAAAAAAAAAAACGTAGCAAAATGTGCTGGAGGGTAGAATGCAGAGGTGGTGGGACTTGCTTGGCACAAGTGGGACACAAAATTAGTATAGCAGACACTTTTTGGATGCCACTTATGTTCAGCACTGTTTGCTATAAAAAAACGTAGCAAAATGTGCTAGAGGGTAGGATGCAGAGGTGGTGGAACTTGCTTGGCACTAGTGGGACACTAATGGAGTATAGCAGCCACTTTTTGAATGCCACTAACTTTCAGGACTGTTTGCTATAAAAATAGTGTGGCAAAAGTGGGGAGGTGGGTACACTGGCCGGGTTCTCTGGGTCAGTGGACAGGAAAGGAAGCCTCACTTTCTATCCCTCCTAATGGTGAAATGCAGCAAGAGATTCCCTGAGCTTAGGTATACAGACGCTATCTAAAGCTGTATACAGCGTTTCCACGGACCTGCCTGTCAGCTATGGCTCTGAACCCCAGTTAATAAGCCCTGAAAAGGGCTGAAATAAGCTTCTGTCCCTAATCTGTAAAGCGCTGTGTGTGTAGCGTACACAGCAGGAGCGGCGACAGGAGCTGCGTGAGCGCTGACTGTCACCCAGACGCAGGAGGCAGATAATGGCACCGTGAGGGAAAATGGCCATATTTATAATGCCAGGACATGTGACATTCACAGCCTATGACACATGCCCTTGCTTGTCTGGCAAAAAGTCCACTTAGCTGTGTATGTGTGTGGGATTGGCTGATATGCTGGCCCACCCCACTGCACGCGCGCTTAGGGAAAAAAATAAAAATTCGATCGGTATTCTCTCAGCAACGCAGATCTAAACCCCCAACCTCCCGCACACTATATGCTGAAATTTGATAATAGTGTGAATCACAGAGTGACTCACACTATTACAGTGAAAAGCCAGCTAGTAACTAGCTAGACTTTTTGCTGATCGAACCGTTATCGAACGTAACTTGAGCTGCCGAGATTTTAGCAAAAAGCTTGAGTTCGAGTTCGATCTCGAGCACCCCCCAAAATCACTCGAACATGAAATTGGCGAACCTCAAACGTCGCTCAACTCTAGTGCCGAGCACTGCGCATACCCGAGTACACCAATGCTAGATCGAGTGGTTAAAACGTAAAGCACCCTTAAGGAGCGAAAGACACCCCAGACCGACATAGAGAGGCTGCACTAACTCACCAGCTGTCAGTGCATGGATCGTTATCTCCTGAGGAGCGGAGGAACGCTGTACAAGCCTGGAGCAGAGGGAGGAGGGAGTGAGTGGAGATAAGATGTCACCGAGGGGGAGGAGGGAGTGGAACACCAAAGGCAGCTGCAGCAGCATGTCGATGCAGGAAATCAGGATAACAGAAGAACCCAGAGAAATCAGAGCGGTACAGAGACACTGGGCCTGGGTGAGGGGGGGAGATTAATTACCCAAGGCTGGCAAAAGAAGTGGCAGACTACCTGACTGCAGACATTAGGGAGGCACTAGCAGTCTCAGTGAAAGAGGCTATGGTGGGGATGCAGGAGGACGTGGAACATCCTGACAAGAGGCTGACAGCGGTAGAACAAAGAGTCTCTGATGCCAAAGAAAATTTGACAAGACTGGAGGGCAGATTTAAGGAGCTAGACACTAATGCTCAGCTCATGAAGGATAAAATAGAAGACCTTGAAAATCGGTCTAGGAGGAATAACCTAAGGATGGTGGGCCTGCCTGAGTCAGTGACGACAAAATATCTGAACTCAATCTTTGATAAAGAATTACCCCAGGCCTTTGGTCTACCACACAGCTGCTGGGTAGAAAGAGCACACAGAGTGGGGCCCATAAGGGAGCAAAGAGATCGACACAGTAATAATGACAATACCTCCAGGCAAAGTAAAATATCCAGAGCAAGACAGGTTATTATTAAATACCTGGAATACAAAGATAAAGAAGAAATTCTATGGGCCTTCAGGAATAGGAGACAGACACTACACATTCAGGGACACAGGATTCTACTATTTGGTGATTATTCGGCAGAAGTCACACAAAAAAGAAAAGCATTTAGTCAGATCTGCACTGCCCTCTATCACAAAAACATTAAATTTCAGCTTTTATACCCAGCAATACTAAGGGATACTTTGCACGTTGCGACATCGCACCTGCAATATTGTCGGGGTCAAATCGAAAGTGACGCACATCCGGCGCCGGTAACGATGTCGCACCGTGTAAAGCCTAGGAGAGAAGATGAGCGAGCGTGAAACAGTCAAAAATCGGTGATCTGTGTCACGTCGTTCATTTTCATAATGTCGGTGCGTCCGCAGGTACGATGTTGTTCCTTGTTCCTGCGGCAGCACACATCGCTATGTGTGAAGCCGCAGAAGTGAGGAACATCTCCTTATCTGCGTCCTGACTGCAATGCGGAAGGAAGGAGGTGGGCGGGATGTTTACGTCCTGCTCATCTCCACCCCTCCACTTCTATTGGCCGCCTGCCGTGTGACGTCGCTGTGACGGCGCACGACCCACCCCCTTAGGAAGGAGGCGGGTCGCTGGCCAGAGCGACGTCGCAGGGCAGGTAAGTGCGTGTGAAGCTGCCGTAGTGATAATGTTCGCTACGGCAGCTCACACTACATATCGCATGTGCGACGGGGGCGGGGGCTATCGTGCTCAGCATCGCTAGCATCGGCTAGCGATGTTGCAGCGTGCAAAGTACCCCTTTCCGGGATCCTTCGGAAGCGGAGAAGAGGATACTACAGAATGGGATTACAGGAGAGGAATGGAAAAAAAGACTTCCACTGATCCGAAACATGCAGATCCTGCTAACATAACATCATGGAGTCAATTGAGATCCAGACCAGCCAGGAACGACAGATGGTGACTTCATCTGGTAAAAGAGGAGAAAGAGGCAGCAGCTTGTGAACAAGCAGGACAAGAAGAGACTTAATTTGGGACTGCTGAAGGGAGCCATATGGTGATAAATGTGCCTTAACTCTCTAAAGTCTCACCTGCCTCCCTCTTTCTATCTCTTTTTCTTTCTCTTCCTTTTTCTCTCTCTCCTTTTCATGAATACTCCTTTTTCCCTTCTATCATTCTCTAATGCAATGCTCTTTTTCTTTTTTTATTCTCTTTCTTTTCTCCTTCGTCCCTCTTTTATATCCCATCTCTTTCCATCTTCCTTTTTATACCTTCACCTGCTTTTATCTATTCTTGCCCTTCTTTTGTACCTTTCCTTTTCTGGCTCTCTACCCCCCCATTTTTTTTTTCTTTTCTTCTCTTAATGACCGGTGTAAGCGGTTTTAGGATTGTGATAAATTTATGAAGGCTGTTTAGGGGCATGGAGCTAATAGCTGATAGAAGTGGAGGGTGTGACATAGTGGGGTGGCTTCAGGGAGAGCTTGACCTGATGCAGGGGTTTGAAAGGAGCTTAAATCATCTCAGAAAAAAATTGAAGACTTTAATTGTATTTGTAAAGTTGGGGATGTGAGGGGTTATATACAGTTGGGGAGGGGGAGGGGAAGGGAGTTGGGGAATCCATGCAACACGGCCAGAAAAAGGAATTGTTGATTTTGGTTAAGCTCATTACGTGGAATGTTAAGGGACTCAGATCTCCGCACAAACGAAATATGATACTACGTCATCTCAAGAAGCTTAAGGTTGATATTGCTTTATTACAGGAGATGCAGTTGCAAAAGGATGAGTTCTTCCGTATGCACAAGATGTGGGGGGGAAGAGTGTATGGGTCGGCCTCAAAAGGTTGGAAAGCAGGGGTTCTTATTTTGATCAATAAAAACTTTGCACACGAGGTGGAAATGTGGCGCCCCTGACCTGGCCAGGCACCACTGAGTACTGCACCCATGCTGCGGGCAGTACAACACAGGTAATCCAGAAGGCTGACTGGGGTGTGGTTACACAGGCGCATAGTAACCAGGTCTCCCACATTGACCTTTAAAGGGACCCCTGGGGAATCCAGGAGGGGGCGTGGCCTCCAAATCCACTCAAAGGGTGTGGTAGAGAGCCTGGTTGCTGAGTTGTGTAGGCAGTAAAGAATGGAAGCACGGTCTGGTAGAGCGCTAAGGAAGCCACAGTATTAGATTAATGTTTGTAGAAGTTATTGTTTTCTATCAGCCACAATGCGTTTCGATATGCACAATATATTCATCAGGTGGATATCCACCTGATGAAGATATTGTGTATATCGAAACGCGTTGTGGCTGATAGAAAACAATAAATTCTACAAAAAAAATCTAATACTGTGGACTCCTTAGCACTCTACCAAACCGTGCTTCCATTCTTTACTGCTGATCTTCCCCTCTGTGGGTTCACGGCAAGAGCTGCTTGGTACGGAGGTCAGATTACCAGAGACGCCCAGTGATCTGTCATGTGACCAGCATTTCAGGAATTTGCTTCCCTGGATGGACATTGTGGGCTAACAGGTCAGAAGATTACTGACACCACACTCCCATCTTATACCGTGGTTGTGCGAGGGCTGCACAACCACATCAGGTGAGCAGATTCTTTTTCTCCTCCTCACCGCTATCTCCCAGACCCTTCACATGCGCTCCCTCGTTTAATTTTTTATTCAAGTTGCGTATGCAGGCACAGAGGGGAGGAAGTAGTGAGCCAGTCAGTCAGTGGAGCTCAGGCAGAGGAGTCGCAAGGAGGAAAACTGAAGGCTGTCACTGGTTAGACACCGCAGGTGCACTAGCTACTGATGGGGGAGAACGGTCACCTGGTAGTGCCGCCCGAAATCCACCCAAGGCTGGAGTGCAAAGGGGCGGCTGAGTACAGGGACGGCCAGGCGAGGACCAGGCCCGCACGGGGTTACAGGTCCCCAGAGTAGGGGCCCATTCAGTTGGCCTGCTCAACCTGCAGGTGGGGGTACTTCATACCCTCCACCATAACAACACAGAGTCCGGAGCTACGTAGCAACGTGAGGGCCCATAGTTCACAAGAGGCAAGCAGCCGGAGTGACCTGGTCCAGGCTACAAGCAGACGGGCAGAAAAAGGGGAGAACAGGCAGAAGCAACTTCCCTGGGTGACCCCAGCAGGACTTCAGGTCGAAGTCACCACAAAAACACAAGGGCTAGGAAGGCGAGTCAGTAGCCACCCTCACAAGTCAGCCTGAAGGAGCCTGGTTCCCTACTTAGAGCATCACAGCATCATCCGGGTTACTTACCCCTGCCAGCTGACGTGAGTAAAAACCCTGAAAGACATTCTTGTTGTGCGTGTGAGTCATTCTGCGACCTGTGGTTCCACACACCCAAATCGGGCACTGGGGCCTGCCTCACTCTCGGGAGGCCACTACATCTAACGGCATCCAACATCAGCCCCAGGTGCCCCCGTAATCTACAGTGGCGGTCACCCTGACCGCAATACCAAGAGTGGCATCACGAATCCAACAGAAATCAAACGACTTGTGACCAGAAGATCTCCAAGCCTGTGGCGACCCTGCGACGACTGGCACCTTAAGGTAATGCGTGGGGCGCCACACATTCTGGCGTCACGAACAGGATAAGGACTAGACCTGTTAAAACAGGTGACCATGTGCCTGGGCAGTCCACTTAAAAAATTTGAAGTGCCACCATATTGCCACCATGACCCCGCCGGCGCTGCCCCAACGTGAGGCCGCTGCGATGCCTGTGGCGCGCCACGCTGCCATGCCTGCGAACATTCCTGCTGCGACCCCGGAGGCGATGCCCGCTAAGGCCCACGCTGCGACACCCGCGGTCCCTGCAGAGACGCCTGGAGCCATGCCAGGCTCGGCCCGCCAAGACCAGGCCGCAGCCACGCCAGGCTCGGCCCGCCAAGACCAAGCCGCAGCAGCGACGTCCAGCCCAGCCCGTCAAGCCCAGGCCGACGCCACGCAAGGCTCGGCCCGCCAAGACCAGGCCCCCAGGCCATCTACCCTGGCCTGCAAGGCCGAAGCAGTCGCCGCATCCCAGCCACTGCCCAAAGATTCAGGTCCTGCGTCCCCGCCTGGAGAAGACCCCGAGTTTCTCAAATTCAAGGCGGATCTGGAGGCGCGGCTCCCTAAAGAAATGGTGGATTGCTACCTGCTCCCCAGGCGCTCATCCAGAGCGACCCCAGTGACTCCTGCGGCTGAAGGCCCACCGCCCTGTTCCAAGGAGGGAAGCCTGTCCCCAGCGCTGCCACCAGAGGAGTGCTCAGGAGAACTAAGGGGGAGGGGAGGCCAGGAGGCTGAGGAGTCGACCCCATCAGAGGAGAATGCGGCACCATGCGTGATTGAAGGGGCCCCGGAGCCAGAAATGCTACTATACTCCCGCTGGGATGAGGAGAGTCTGACGTCCCCCGCTGAAGATGAAGTGATGGCCATCACCATACCGCGAATGTACGTAGCCTGGGAGCCTGCAGTTACAAAGAGTCCCACAAGCAGAGCACGGCGCTGCGCCAGAGCGAAACAGACCGCAAAACAGGCCGCAATACAGCAGTCCCCAGATCGGCATAGGGAAGACGTTGCAGCCCTGGACTTAGAAGACAAGCAGACGTCAAGAAAAGCCCACCACCAGGAAAGAGGACCCCTTTGCCGTGGAGTGGTCGAAGAATTCAGCCTTAAGTCGGGATACGGCTTTATTGTTGCACCTGGTGTCAGAGAAGGCATCTTTGTAAGTAGAAGGGATGTGAGAGCCCACTTGCCAATAAGACATCCTGGAAGAAATCTGCACATGGGAGACCTGGTGGAGTTCACAAAGCATCAGGGAGAACGTGGCTGGTTTGCACTAGATGTTACAAGATGCCCCAGAACCGCATACTGTAGCCCAGCTGTCTCCGCCCAGCCTACCCCAAGGTCAACAGAACAAGAGAAAGAAACAGAAGAAAGAACAGAAAAAGACAAAGAACAAGTTGACGACACTACTACAGACGACGACAGAGACTCGAAAGCTGTCCAGTGCCAAAGCCCTGGTAAGGAGGAAGAGTCCATGTAAAGAATGCAGTAAGAAGTTACCAGTTTTGAAATGTTTGCAACGTTTAAAGAAAAAGTTCAAGTAATGTGCCCACAAGTACTGTTGTGAGAAACCCTTTAAAATTTCGTTTTTGCACCTGGTTTTGTGCACTTTTACAGACCATTAGGCTATGAACTGGCTATAGCCACAAACTCTCGCAGTGTATGTAGTTACCTTGAATGGTACCTCCACCAGAGCCTGCCTGTTTAGGGGCATGGCTTGCCTGTGACCAGGGAGCACACCTGTTTATGGGGCCTGGCTCTCCACCACAAAGAGGGTACCCTGTCTGCATCAATTGTCGATGCCGCCTCTACATTCCTGCCAGAAGAGGCCAAAGGCGCGGCTCCACAAAGCAGGCATACCCGGTAACAACACCAACTGAGGAAGCCGCCTCCACATCCTGCCAGAAGAGGCCGAAGACGCGGATCGACGGTAAGGGGCTTGCCTTCAACCACCAGCCCCAGGAGAGGAAGATTGGAGGAAAGGTCTGGGGAAACAGATGGCCCAGACCTGGTTGCTAAAAGGACCGGTGACCTGCCTCCTGAGACGGTTTTGGGTGGGTAACGGACTTGTGGGTGGAGGGAGGTGATGTATGGTACCTGGTGGTTTTATAGTGTTTTAAGATGCTTTTATAATGTGTTTTTACTGTTTTATGCATTTTAAACTGTCTGTCTTGCAACCCGAGGACGTGCTGTTGATAACTAAGGGGGAATGTGGCGCCCCTGACCTGGTCAGGCACCACTGAGTACTGCACCCATGCTGGTGGCAGTACAACACAGGTAATCCAAAAGGCTGACCGGGGTGTGGTTACACAGGTGCATAGTAACCAGGTCTCCCACATTGACCTTTGAAGGGACCCCTGGGGAATCCAGGAGGGGGCATGGCCTCCATCTCCACTCAAGGGGTGTGGTAGAGAGCCTGGTTGCTAAGTTGCGTAGGCAGGCACAGAGGGGAGGAAGTAGTGAGCCAGTCAGTTAGTGGAGCTCAGGCAGAGAAGTCGGAAGGAGGAAACCTGAAGGCTGTCACTGGTTAGACACCGCAGGTGCAGTGGCTACTGATGGGGGAGAACGATCACCTGATAGTGCCACCCGAAATCCACCCAAGGCTGTAGTGCAAAGGGGTGGCTGAGTACGGGGACTGCCAGGCGAGGACCAGGCCCGCACGGGGTTACAGGTCCCCAGAGCAGGGGCCCTTTCAGTTGGCCTGCTCAACCTGCAGGTGCGGGCACTTCATAATCTCCACCATAACACCACAGAGTCCAGAGCCACGTAGCAACGTGAGGGTCCATAGTTCACAAGAGGCAAGCAGCCGGAGTGCAAAAGCATATGAATAACTTGGTCCATATTACCAACTTTTCTATGAAGAGTCACCAAAACAACAACTTAGTCCTACAAAAGACCTCCATAATTCTAAATATCAATATTAAATATCAAACTGTATCAGTTATTTAGAAAAATATTTATTATTTCATACAAAATCTCACAAAAATATTGCAGGAATACAAAAAGGACAGGGTGGGTACAGAACTGCACATAAAAAAACTGCAATAATGCAGGGGTGTGTGTCCGAATTTCAGCCTCTGAGAATAGCATAGAGTACATACATAATGATCATTATAAACATTATAAACCTTCATGATTTAGAGTATAGGTTAGCACATCAGAGAATGGATATAAACGTCATAGCAAGAATCAATTAGCAAAAATTGCATCAGTATAAATAGCCTATTGAGACGATATACATATGTGCGCCTGAGCACACAATCAATATGACCACTCTATGACTAAAAAACCACACCAACATGCAACACACCCACTGATGGACCCTCAGATGGACAGTGTCCATCATACATAAGAGGAAAACCAGGTGCCCAGGACCGGTACAGGTTGAATAACCTACCCAGGAACCACCTCAGACCCCGCACTCAAACACACCGTCCTGCACCTCAACGCGTTTCACAACCGCTTCGTCGGGAGGTGCAGGTGTAATGTGTGAGGCTGCTTATAACCCCAGAGTGTAGGACTCACCATCCTATAGCAGCGCGCCGCGACTCTCCGGTGTCCATCCTCCACCGCGTCCGGCGTCCCGGAACCCAGCGTGCGCATACGCACAACCTCAGAACCAGATAGGTCGCCAGACAGGGAAGAAGAAACCAGAGAGCCGCGCGCGCACAGGACAGAGGCCGTCATCGCCATTTTTAAAGAAGGCTGCAGGAAGGGCAAAACAAACAATATGGAGAATTAAACCATCTGATGTATTACATAATATATATTATATCCATAAGATTTTATTCATCCAATTCAAGAAATCCCCGAATCGGGTAGATCCAGCTTCCTTGCAGCAAATACATAGTTGAATCCTTTTCATAGATTTTCAAATATCCAGGGATACAAGCAGCCATATCTAAAAAAGTTTATAAAAAATGAATGATCAAAATACATGGTGACATGGCAAACAACCAGAGATCCAAGCACCCCCTTTAAAAAGCAGAACCATGAGCCAGGTCATATACAGTCATGGCCAAAAGATTTGAGAATGCTACAAATATTAATTTTTACAAAGTCTACTGCTTAAGTTTTTCTAATGGCAATTTGCATATACTCCAGAATGTCATAAAGAGTGATCAGCTTAACAGCAATTACTTGCAAAGTCAATATTGGCTAAGAAAATGAACTTTAACCCCCAAAACACATTTCAACATCATTGCATTCCTGCCTTAAAAGGAGCAGCTAACATTGTTTTAATGATTGTTCCATTAACACAGGTGTGGGTGTTGATGAGGACAGGGCTGGCGATCAATCAGTCATGATTAAGTAAGAATGACACCACTGGACACTTTAAGAGGAGGCTGGTGCTTGGTATCATTGTTTCTCTTCAGTTAACCATAACCATGGTTATCTCTAAAGAAACACGTGCAGCCATCATTGCTCTGCAAAAAAATGGCCTAACAGGGAAGAGTATCGCAGCTACAAAGATTGCACCTCAGTCAACAATCTATCGCATCATCAAGAACTTCAAGGAGAGAGCTTCCATTGTTGCCAAAAAGGCTCCAGGGTGCCCAAGAAGAACCAGAAAACGCCATGACCGCATCTTAAAACTGTTTCAGCTGCGGGATGGGACTACCAGCAGTGCCGAGCTAGCTCAGCAATGGCAGCAGGCTGGTGTGAGTGCTTCTGCACGCACTGTGAGGCGGAGACTCTTTGAGCAAGGCCTGGTTTTAAGGAGGGCAGCAAAGAAGTCACTTCTCTCCAGAAAAAACATCAGGGACCGACTGATATTCTGCAAAAAGTACAGGGAGTGGACTGCTGAGGACTGGGGTAAAGTCATTTTCTCAGATGAATCCCCTTTTCGATTGTTTGGGACATCTGGAAAACAGCTTATTAGGAGAAGAAGAGGTGAGCGCTACCACCAGTCTTGTCTCATGCCAACTGTTAAGCATCCTGAAACGATTCATTGCTTCTCAGCCAAGGGAATCGGCTCACTCACAGTCTTGCCTAAAAACACAGCCATGAATAAAGAATGGTACCAGAATTTCCTCCAAGAGCAACTTCTCCCAACTGTCCAAGAGCAGTTTGGCGCCCAACAATGCCTTTTCCAGCAGGATGGAGCACCTTGACATAAAGCAAAGGTGATCACTAAATGGCTCATGGAACAAAACATAGAGATTTTGGGTCCATGGCCTGGAAACTCCCCAGATCTTAATCCCATTGAGAACTTGTGGGCAATCATCAAGCGACGGGTTGACAAACAAAAACCAACAAATTCTAGCAAAATGCAAGCATCGCTTATGCAAGAATGGACAGCTATCAGTCAGGATTTGGTCCACAAGTTGATTGAGAGCATGCCAGGGAGAATTGCAGAGGTCCTGAAGAAGAAGGGTCAACACTGCAAATATTGACTTGCTGCATTAACTCATTCTGTCAATATAACCTTTTGGTACTCAAAATATGATTGAAAATATATTTCTGTATGTGATGTAACATCAGACACAACACAATTAAAAACCAGAGGGTAACAGATCATGTAAAAATATAATTTTGGTGTCATTCTCAAAACTTTTGGCCATGACTGTACTAGATCAGAAAGGGCTTATAGCTGATGACATCATTTAGTCCCTTTGGTTTGACAGTGTCAAGAATTGTTATCCATCGGGCTTCTCTTTGATATAATAGATTTTTAAAGTCTCCTCCTCTAGCCCCAAGATGGATCTTCTCTATGCCCCTGAATTTTAACATCCGCCAATCACAATCATGTTTGTCCTTAAAATGTTTTGGGATGTTTTTCAGGAGACCAATTTCTTCAGGTTTTTGCATTTTAACGGCATTTTTGATATCTTGGATGTGTTCTAGGATTCGTACCCGGAATTCCCGGGTCGTTAGGCCAACATAAATCAGTCCGCAAGGACAAGTTGCCCAATAAATAATCCCAGAGGATCGACAATTGATGAAATGTACTATTTTGTACGTGTTTTCCCGAGACGAATCCCAGAACTCCACTGCACGGTGTGTGGACGTGTATGTATGGACGTGTTAGCCAAAGTCCATTATGATCTAATGCATCGCATGATCATGTCTTAATATTATTCCTGACATCTGCAGTTTTGGTATAGCTAAGTAATATCTGATCAATATGTTTATTTCAGCAGAAAATTATACTTTGCACGTAATTATCTTTATTACAGTAATATAATCATAGGTGTGCCTGGTACAAACTGGTATTTTGTGTAATATTCACTGAATGTCTACGGGTCATCGTGACCAATTAAACTGTGTTAAGCATATTGAATCTTTATTAAGCAGTATTTTGTATTAACTCCTGAAATGGGGGTCTTACTGCATTGCCCCCACTAGCCAGATTCCTACTCCACACTGATGAGGGGCAAATACCCCGAAACGGCTGTCTGTGGATGGATACCATGTTTGGTATAGGTGGTCTCCTTGACTGGAGACTGCCCTTCCCGTGGTTGTTCCTTCCCGGTGAAAGACCTGGCTAGTTTCCTGCTAGCGTTGAGAAACACGTGATGGTGTCTCCGCGGCTTTCTTATTTGCATACTTCCCAGGGGGAAATGCTCTAGAATCACTGCGTTGAGAAACACGTGATGGTGTCTCCGCAGTGGATATGTTGATCTCCCTAAGGTCAACAATGCTTGCTTAAGTAGTCTTTTACTAGGCATTGCCCCCACTAGCCAGATTCCTACTCCACACTGATGAGGGGCAAATACCCCGAAACGGCTGTCTGTGGATGGATACCATGTTTGGTATAGGGGGTCTCCTTGACTGGAGACTGCCCTTCCCGTGGTTGTTCCTTCCCGGTGAAAGACCTGGCTAGTTTCCTGCTAGCGTTGAGAAACACGTGATGGTGTCTCCGCGGCTTTCTTATTTGCTTACTGCCCTATCAGTCCCTCCTTTTGAGAATAAGATATGATTCTTCCTAATCACTAGGTACATACAAAAGCAAAAGGCTAGTGTCGGATTTCCCTAATTATTTTCTTCACCGAATCCCCCAGTGAGAGAAGATCATATCCTTCTTCTTAATTACAACATTTCTTCATAGTCTTTGTCACGAGGTCTCACTCCCAGGTACATAGTCTTAGTGATGGATGCATCGATCAGTCTTTAAGAAGTCCTCAGATACAAGGAATACAGCAACATCCACAAGTGATGAGTATTGCTGCTACGACTACCAGAGAAATAAGAAGGCCGGACACCTGCTGACTCCATTTCCCGAACCACGATTCGAGCCAGTCCGTGAAAACGTTATCTATTCCGGAGTTTTCTGCAAGCTCCTCGGATAGTGATGTTAGGCCCTCCAATGCTTTCATGATGCTTCCATCAGGAGCTGTATTGTTGGGGATAAAAGTACAGCAATAAGTACCAAACATTTTACAGACTCCACCTTTTTCAGCTAGTAGCATATCTAAAGCCATTTTGTTCTGCTACGTCGTTAAAGAGGTTGGAGCAATTTGATGAACTATTTTATTGTATTTCTAGTGTAGTTTATAAAACGTTTTTGTTCACCGGTATTATGGGGATTGATTCAAAACCTGGTTGCTATTTGATTTCTGGCTTTAAATCTATGTAGACATCGGGCGATTGTCTATTTTTATTTATTTATTTTACTGGTTAACAGGGAATCATTATAGGGGGTCATTTTCTTGCAGTTTAATGGTGTTCGGTAGACAATGTATCCACTATTGATAATAAGGAGGATATAACTGATCTAGAAATGGCATCTTTTTGTAAAAGTTGTCTGGTTAGTGTAAAGGGACAATATACATTTAAAACCTCTCATCTAGGGTCTATGGGGAACGGTACAGTACTCAGGTGAGGTCTAGCTGCTGCTTAACCAAAACATAATGACCTATTTACCGGTTGCAATTTATCTATGCAATGCTAACCATCTTTCTTAATTATAGTTCCTTGACCAACAAGACAAAACAAATACAACCAGCTTATGTATCAGAGAAAATATGTAACAAGTAGAAGAGGAGAGACAGCCATTTCTGTCTCAAGTCCGGCATCTTATTGTACTGTGATGCATGGATCCATGTAGGTCTCCTTTCAACCTTTACAGCAGTGTTGGTCATCAGGAGGACTTGGAAAGCCACATCATATCTGGTTGCAGGGCTCATTTGGTGAATCTCCTGATAAAGATCTGGAGTGGAGGAAAAAAAACTGAACGTATGCTAAGGTCCAGTCACACTAAACAACTTACCAGCGATCCCAACAACGATAGGGATCGCTGGTAAGTTGCTAGGAGGTTGCTGGTGAGATGTCACACTGCGACGCTCCAGCAATCCCACCAGCAACCTGACCTGGCAGGGATCGCTGGAGCGTCGCTACACGAGTTGCTGGTGAGCTCACCAGCAACCAGTGACCAGCCCCCAGCGCCGTGTGGAAGATGCTGCGCTTGGTAACTAAGGTAAATATCGGGTAACTAACCCGATATTTACCTTGGTTACCAGCTCACGCAGCTACACGTGCAGGGAGCAGCGCACACTGAGCGCTGGCTCCCTGCTCTCCTAGTACAGCACACATCGGGTTAATTACCCGATGTGTGCTGCAGCTAAATGTGCACAGAGCAGGGAGCAGCGCACACTGAGCGCTGGCTCCTTGCTCTCCTAGTTACAGCACACATCGGGTTAATTACCCGATGTGTACTGCAGCTACATGTGCACAGAGCAGGAGCCGGCACTGACAGTGAGAGCGGCGGAGGCTGGTAACAAAGGTAAATATCGGGTAACCAAGGACAGGGCTTCTTGGTTACCCGATGTTTACATTGGTTACCAGCCTCCGCAGAAGCCGGCTCCTGCTGCCTGCACATTTAGTTGTTGCTGTCTCGCTGTCACACACAGCGATCTGTGCTTCACAGCGGGACAGCAACAACTAAAAAATGGCCCAGGACATTCAGCAACAACCAACGACCTCACAGCAGGGGCCAGGTTGTTGCTGGATGTCACACACAGCAACATCGCTAGCAACGTCACAAAAGTTGTTCGTTAGCAGCGATGTTGCTAGCGATGTTGCTTAGTGTGACGGGGCCTTTAGTCAAATAGTTCACTTCTTGAACAACAGATTTAGCATCTGGGGGCACTTCCAAACAGAATCTCATAGAGTTTAAACTTAGTGGTTCCTGCTAGGGTGTATCTAGCACTGAACAATGTAAGGGGGAGACTTCATGCCCTTGTGTTCCCTGTTTCCTGTACTGCCTCAACCGCTCAACCCTCCCACTATTCTGTAGGTGTTATTGGGTGTGTAGGGACAGTTGTTACCCATGGCCTGACATATCTTTATGAAAGCAGGTTCCTGGTCACTTTCTATGGTCTCCAGGAACCCACATCTGCACACTATCTCAGTCTCTGATGTTTCTCATTCATTCACTTAAGGAGCAAAATGCTATTTCTTTGGCTGTTTTGTCAGCGAAGGCATTTCTTACTGCTTCTCTTCAGGTTCCTCCAATGTGGGCCTCAACCCTGATCACCGCAACTCTACCTGGCAATAGCAAAGCAGTACTTCTGTGACCTGATGGTGATGCACAGGAGTTTCATTGGTGGTGATCAAGTCTCCTGTCTTCCATACATAGTAGATGTTGGCTGCCATCTTGCAGGCTTCAGTGAGAGGACATACTTCTGCTTCTTGTACAGATAGGGATGTGGGTAGCGACTGCTCTATCAGCACAGCGTCTTCTGCTACCACCACGATTTCTGTGTGGAACTGTCCTTCTTGATTTGCATATCATGATCCATCCACGAAGAGGGTTAAGTCAGGGTCTTCCAATCATGTAGAGCTATGCCAGAGTCGACTACCTCTTCCACCAAGGTGTCAGAGATGGGACACTCTCCCCCTTGGAAGAGGGAGAAGAGTAGCAGGGTTAAGGACCACACACTGGGAGATGGTGACGTTGGCAGGGAGCAGTAACTGTAGCCACACGTAACTGGCGGCAGACAGGTGTTTTGTCTGCGTCTGTGCGAGAATGGCAGTGATTTCATGCAGAGCTTTTATCTTCAACTTGTGCTCTAGGATGATGTCGGAGGTCTTATCCGGCAATGGGTGCATAAGTGGGTTGCAAACACAGGTTGGTGCTCCTGCGGAAGGAGCTGGAGATGATGTGATGAATGATGATACTCTTCAGGTGACTGTGAAAGCAGCACATTTGTACATGGTGTAGTCTTGGGATTTGCTAGATTCATCTCCACACTTCTTATTACTTGAAAGAAGGTGCCTTGGTTCTTTACTTCTGTAATCAGGAGTTACTAGATGCAGGTGTTTGCGTATGGGCTCTCGGAGACCCGAGAAAAAGAACTGTACCCTGGTCTGCATGTTGGCTTTCTCTTTATAGCTGAACCTTAAATTTAAGAATATAAATCAGTATGTGTAGCAGAGAGTGTAAGGGCAGTGAGTGTATATCAGGGTCAGAAGTAATATTCACTGTAACTGCAGGCTCCTGGGGATTCCATGTAACATATGCGGAATGACCTTGTGTGGGACTGCCAGGGGAAAAGGAGGTGGGAATAAGGATAGTATCGGTGGGTTGTCTTTGGAGGTTGTGAGTTCTGGGATCTAGGCTAATTTGGAGGATTTGTGTGAACGTGAGGCCTTTATGTCCCTCCTTTGCAGCTCCTACTGCACAAGCAATAAACAGACCAGTGGCTTTTGGGTCCTAAGATGGCTGAAAAAAAAACAAAAAAAAACAAAACTGGGTGTTGGCCAGGTTAAAATGGCCGCCAGAGAGGATGGGGAGGGAGAGACATAGGGCATGTCATATGCATTCAGGACAGGAATAGAGGGTATTGGTTTACGTAGACGTGGAGGGCATTGCTTTCTGATCAGCCTGGGAGAAGCCAATTTCATAAATGGGGCAATATACATGTATTCACAGCTTCAGAATTACATTTATTTAATCCATCTCAATGATTTCCACTTCCCTTGACGTTCTATATTATACCTCAGCATCTTATAAAATCTTTTTGCTCAACATGACATCCTTTATCCACCTAATCTCCTTCCAGGGACAACCATTCCTGCCCCCCCCTTGAGGAGAATTTTCCATACTATCAACATGCTTTTCACTTTTTCTCACCTACGAATTCCTTCATGCTAAACTTACTGGGTGCCGTCTAATTTGACCCCCCCGGTCTTCAAATCCAAAAACTAACACTCCTCTTTTTGCAAATTTTCAACATATTTTTCAGGCTTACCCCTATTTCTTCTGCATCAGAACTGTCTATATTCACAGGAATATACAAACAAATAGATTTGACCTCAGTCAGCAACAAACCCACAGGATTGTCTACAGCAATACATACAGAAACGTTGAGTCTGAACACTTTGCATCAGAAAAAGAAACCGGAGTGTGTCACATAGCCAGTATCACGTGGGTGACAAGGAACTCCATTCACCTTTTGCAATACTCCAAACATCTAATCTGTCTACGGAGATTACAAGCTCCAAAATCCGTTAACACTGCAAATACCTTATTAAGACAAAATGATCCAAACAAACCTATCACAGGTTGTTTTTGTTTTTTTTTCCCATTCTATTCTCAATGTACTACCTCAGTGTAGTCCCTCAGACAATTAAAAACAGTTAAACTCTTAAGACCAGCAGAATTCAACTTCCAGCACTTTTTCCTTCTCTTTACACAGTGTACAGTAACGGAATGATTCAACATAGTTTACTTTCACTTTCACATTTTCACGGAAAACATAAAACACACACATTTTTCACATAATGCAGACGCTTAAGGGATGTTATGACCTGATTCAAAACGAGGACTTATCTCACAGAGATCAGTCATCAGGTGTCTGGACTCTGGCAGCCAAAAACTCCCCATCCCAAACAGAACACACCAGGGTATCAAAGCAAGATAATACATTTTCTCACTTTTATGGAGTTGCGCAATCTCCCCCTCATGTGGTCTGCCTGGGGGCGATGTCACGGCCGTCCCTTCATCCAGACGTCTCCTACTCTAGCTCCATGATGTCTTTTCTTTGCAACCTCAGACTGAGCCTTTGCCTGTCTAGTTAACTTGTTATTCATTAATCATTAATCCATCCCGTGCTTGTCACTAAAGCTGTTTACCAGAGAGCGGAGTCCAATGAATCACCACTCATTCCTAGACCTTTCACTATTTCACTGCCACCATAGTATCATAGTATCATAGTTTTAAGGTTGAAGGGAGACTCTAAGTCCATCTAGTTCAACCCGTAGCCTAACATGTTGATCCAGAGGAAGGCAAAAAACCCCAATGTGGCAAACAAGTTCCAATGGGGAAAAAATTTCCTTCCTGACTCCACATCCGGCAATCAGACTAGTTCCCTGGATCAATACCCTGTCATAAAATCTAATATACATAACTGGTTATATTAAATTTTTCAAGAAAGGCATCCAGGCTCTGCTTAAATGTTAGTAGTGAATCACTCATTACAACATCATGCGGCAGAGAGTTCCATAGTCTCACTGCTCGTACAGTAAAGAATCCTCGTCTGTGATTATGATTAAACCTTCTTTCCTCAAGACGTAGCGGATGCCCCCGTGTTCCAGTCGCAGGCCTAGGTGTAAATAGATCTTTGGAAAGGTCTCTGTACTGTCCCCTCATATATTTATACATTGTGATTAGATCCCCCCTAAGCCTTCGTTTTTCCAAACTAAATAACCCCAAGTTTAATAACCTGTCTTGGTATTGCAGCCCACCCATTCCTCTAATAATCTTGGTCGCTCTTCTCTGCACCCTCTCCAGTTCAGCTATGTCCTTCTTATATATCGGTGACCAGAATTGTACACAGTATTCTACGTGCGGTCGCACTAGTGACTTGTACAGAGGTAGAACTATATTTTTTTCATGAACACTTATACCTCTTTTAATACATCCCATTATTTTATTAGCCCTGGCAGCAGCTGCCTGACACTGTCCACTAAAGTGAAGTTTACCATCCACCCATACACCCAAGTCTTTTTCTGTGTCTGTTTTACCCAGTGTTCTACAATTAAGTACATAATCATAAATGTTATTTCCTCTACCCAAGTGCATGACCTTACATTTATCTACATTAAACTTCAATTGCCACTTCTCAGCCCAATCCTCCAATTTACATAAATCTCCCTGTAATATAAAATTATCCTCCTCTGTATTGATTACCCTGCAGAGTTTAGTATCATCTGCAAATATTGAAATTCTACTCCGCATGCCCCCAACAAGGTCATTTATAAATATGTTGAAAAGAAGCGGGCCCAATACTGACCCCTGTGGTACCCCACTATGAACTGAGACCCAGTCCGAGTACGTACCATTAATAACCACCCTTTGTTTCCTATCACTGAGCCAGTTTTTAACCCAGTTACACATATTTTCCCCTATCCCCATTATTCTCATTTTATGTACCAACCTTTTGTGTGGCACCGTATCAAAAGCTTTTGAAAAGTCCATATACACAACATCCACTGCATTTCCCTGGTCCAGGCTTGAACTTACCTCTTCATAGAAGCTGATCAAATTAGTTTGACAGGATCGATCCCTCATAAACCCATGTTGATACTCTGTCATAAGGTTATTTTTCTTGAGATACTCCAGTATAGCATCTCTCAAGAAACCCTCAAGGATTTTACCAACCGTAGAGGTTAAACTTACCGGCCTATAATTTCCCGGCTCAGTTTTTGTCCCCTTTTTGAATATTGGCACCACATTTGCTATGCGCCAGTCCTGCGGTACCGACCCTGTTATTAAGGAATCTGAGAAGATTAAAAATAATGGTCTATCTATCACAGAACTCAATTCCTGTAGTACTCTGGGGTGTATGCCATCCGGGCCCGGAGATTTGTCAACCTTAGTGATTTCGAGGCGGCGGCGTACTTCCTGCTGGGTTAAGCAGGTAATATTCAAGGGTGAATTTATGGCATCACGGGTCATGTCATCTGCCATGGCATTTTCTTGTATAAAAACCGTAGAAAAAAAGTCATTCAGCAGGTTGGCTTTACCCTCATCCCCTTCCACCATTTCACCAAGACTATTTTTAAGGGGGCCAACACTATCGCTTTTCAGTTTTTTACTGTTTATGTAGTTAAAGAATATTTTAGGATTATTTTTACTTTCTCTCGCAATGAGTCTCTCTGTCTCAAACTTAGCTAACTTAATTTGCTTTTTACATATTTTATTTAATTTTCTATAATTATATAATGCCTCATCACTACCTACCCTCTTTAATTATTTTAAGGCTTTCTGTTTTTCTTTTATTGCTTCCCTTACAGCTCTATTTAGCCATAGGGGTTTCCTCCTATTTCTAGCATGTTTGTTCCCATAGGGTATATTTTCTGCACAAGCCCTATTCAGGATGCTCATAAAAGTCTCCCATTTGCTTTGTGTACTTTTATTACTTAGTACATCATCCCAGTTTATTGCACTAAGATCATCTCTCAACCGTTTAAAATTTGCTTTCCTGAAGTTTAGTGTCCTTGTAGCCCCTCTACTATACATCTTACTAAAGAATACATGAAAACTTATTATTTTGTGATCACTATTCCCCAAGTAACCCCCAACTTGTATATTTGATATGCGGTCTGGCCTATTGGTTAGTACAAGGTCTAGTAGTGCTACCCCTCTTGTGGGGTCCTGTACCATTTGTGAAAGGTAATTATCTTTCATTGTTATCAAAAATCTATTTCCTTTGCTGGAACTGCAAGTTTCTGTTCCCCAATTTATATCAGGATAGTTAAAGTCCCCCATAATAATTACCTCTCCGAGACTCGCTGCTTTATCAATTTGCTTTATGAGGAGATTCTCTACCTCTTCCATAATATTCGGCGTCTTATAACACACCCCTATCAGTATTTTATTATTCATTCTCCCCCCCCCTTATCTCCACCCATAGGGACTCTACATTCTCAGTACCCTCACATATGTTGTCACGCAGGATGGGTTTTAAGGATGATTTTACATATAGACACACACCTCCCCCTCGCTTATTTGTACGGTCATTCCTGAATAGGCTATAACCCTGTAAATTAACAGCCCAGTCATAGCTCTCATCCAGCCATGTCTCTGATATCCCCACTAATTTAATTTTTCTATTTTTTTTTTGTCTATCTAAGGGACTAGAACCCACAACCTCTATAATTGCAGGCAGGAGGTAAATATTTGAGCCACAGGTTATGATGATATGGTTATCTCCTGGCTAAGTGTATTACCCATTTCTGCCTGCCTTCCTCTGGTTGTCTTCCTTTGTGTCTTATCTAGTGTGGTACTACCCGTGGTCTCCTCCACTGCCTTTCAACTGGCATCTCAAGCACCTCATAACTTGGCCAGTGACTACACCAATAGTCATGCCCCTAGTCCTACAACTTGTGGTACCTCCAAACTGACTTCAGTGCACTCTATCAGTTTTCAGGTGTGTGGACTCTCAATGTTGAGATTTATGACTTGGCCAATGACTGCACCAACAGTCACATCACTAAATCCCCTAAAGCCTTGTGGTGAGGGACGGTATGTACCCTAGACTTATCTTTGCATATGTGTAAATCTTATACATCAACCAGAGGGTAAAACAGAACAATCATAGGCAAGCTAGTAAAACAAAAGCTTTCTCAATACTTTCTAATACCATGTGGGGTAGTTGGTACACATAAACAGACAGAGAGCAAGAAGACAAAGATGAAAAACTTATCCTCTTGTCTCGAGGTGGTGTTCCTTATGGGTATACCGTTTTTGGGCATCTCCTCGTATGATTCTGGCAAGCCAGTACAACAGGGGAGATAAGTCCTCATGGCAGACACCATAGGAAAACGTCCTACACCCTCAAGGCAGACTAATACATTCACACGGTAGTCATACAATAAACACTTAACAAAGTAACAGCACATAAAACTATCCAATCCAATATATATCATGTATCACTTGGATATTCTACGGTTCTTTGCCAAATAATATGGGCAGGATATATCAGGAAGATTGGCTATAACATACCTCAAGATCCGGCTACAGGATAGAAGGCAGTGGAGACACAGAAAGAGATTTGTAAGAAACTAAGGTTCTTACCCACACCGGTGTTTGAGTCTGTGTGTCCTCTGGTCCTCAGCCTGCAGGTGCCGGGTCTCAGGTATTGGGGTTTTCTCCTGTCTTCTCCTGTCCCATCTGGGGTGCCAAATTGTTAAGGTGGTCTAAGTCAGACCATTTAGATATATTGGAAGGTAGCCAAATTGGATGGTAAGACTGCAGTCCGAATGCAATTGACGCAGAGTCAATAATGAGCCTGGGTAAAAATGCAAATACCATGAGTTTTATTGAGCGAATCATTCCATATTTATACACAGGTAGGTGTGTGGACGTGTATGTATGGACGTGTTAGCCAAAGTCCATTATGATCTAATGCATCGCATGATCATGTCTTAATATTATTCCTGACATCTGCAGTTTTGGTATAGCTAAGTAATATCTGATCAATATGTTTATTTCAGCAGAAAATTATACTTTGCACGTAATTATCTTTATTACAGTAATATAATCATAGGTGTGCCTGGTACAAACTGGTATTTTGTGTAATATTCACTGAGAGTCTACGGGTCATCGTGACCAATTAAACTGTGTTAAGCATATTGAATCTTTATTAAGCAGTATTTTGTATTAACTCCTGAAATGGGGGTCTTACTGCCCTATCACTGTCAAACCAAAGGGACTAAATGATGTCATCAGCTATAAGCCCTTTCTGATCTAGTATATGACCTGGCTCATGGTTCTGCTTTTTAAAGGGGGTGCTTGGATCTCTGGTTGTTTGCCATGTCATCATGTATTTTAATCATTCATTTTTTATAAACTTTTTTAGATATAGCTGATTGTATCCTTGGATATTTGAAAATCTATGAAAAGGATTCAACTATGTATTTGCTGCAAGGAAGCTGGATCTACCATTCGGGGATTTCTTGAATTGGATGAATAAAATCTTATGGATATAATATATATTATGTAATACATCAGATGGTTTAATTCTCCATATTGTTTGTTTTGCCCTTCCTGCAGCCTTCTTTAAAAAAGGCGATCACGGCCTCTGTCCTGTGCGCGCGCGGCTCTCTGGTTTCTTCTTCCCTGTCTGGCGACCTATCTGGTTCCGAGGTTGTGCGTATGCGCACGCTGGGTTCCGGGACGCCGGACGCAGTGGAGGATGGACACCGGAGAGTTGCGGCGCGCCGCTATAGGATAGTGAGTCCTACACTCTGGGGTTATAAGCAGCCTCACACATTACACCTGCACCTCCCGACGAAGCGGTTGCGAAACGCGTCGAGGTGCAGGGCGGTGTGTGTGAGTGCGGGGTCTGAGGTGGTTCCTGGGTAGGTTATTCAACCTGTA
Source organism: Anomaloglossus baeobatrachus (assembly GCF_048569485.1). NCBI lineage: Eukaryota > Metazoa > Chordata > Amphibia > Anura > Aromobatidae > Anomaloglossus > Anomaloglossus baeobatrachus. The sequence continues at coordinate 672,653 of NW_027441794.1, read as the reverse complement.
CCAGCCCTGGGCACCTGGTTTTCCTCTTATGTATGATGGACACTGTCCATCTGAGGGTCCATCAGTGGGTTTGTTGCATGTCGGTGTGTTTTTTTTAGTCATAGTGTGGTCATATTGATTGTGTGCTCAGGCGCACATATGTATATTGTCTCAATAGGCTATTTATACTGATGCAATTTTTGCTAATTGATTTTTGCTATGACGTTTATATCCATACTCTGATGTGCTAACCTATACTCTAAATCAAGAAGGTTTATAATGTTTATAATGATCATTATGTATGTACTCTATGCTATTCTCAGAGGCTGAAATTCGGACACACCCCCCTGCATTATTGCAGTTTTTATATGTGGAATGAAGGAAAGCGATCCAGCTGAGTGACCAGGTGATTTATTCAGTGCAATACACACATGGCATGGTTGTGGTTAATGCGTTTCTGGCTTAACGCCCTTAATCATAACAACTAGTGAATGTTGCCAGTGCCGCTATATACTCCCCTCTCCCTCTGGGGCAATCAAGCGGAAAATGGAAACATTTGTGTCAGCAGACAAGGCTGGATGAGAAAAAGTGAACAAGTGAAAAAAACAACATATATATGTGTATATGTGAAACAATAATTCTTCTGCTAGAACCACATATGAATGCGCTATCATTTTTTTATTTGTCATTAGATGTCCCTGATAAACAAGAACAAAAGCTAAATAACAAATGAATATATCATATATTCATGCTATTTATAATTTTACATTAGCAATAATAAAAAAGCATCATGTATATATATTTATTATCCACATGACCCTTCTATTTGCATGTTTATATTTTGTACTTGTATATTGTTTATTTATATTAAAAAATAATAAGAATGCATGAGTGAAAATATAGAGCAATCATATGGTGTTTCACAAGTATAATATCAATATGATACAATATTACATAATTGTATTAAGGTGGAAAATGTACAGTACTTGATCTTAACATTTCCATTGGGATTTCCCACAAAACTGGAAAACCACTAATTTATATAAAATTAGTTAAAGTGATTCACATTCGTAAATTTATACAAAAAACATGAAAAATTATATACAAATTCATCGGACATTGTGGCAAGTGCCATTTCTTATATATATATTACTTATAAATGGATGATTCAAATAGTCCATATTGATTGAAATAAAGCAGTTCATTTCATTTGGAAACAAGAGAAATTCCTTTGTGTTAAGTCAGTGTCTCAATTGCGACTCTTTGGGGAAACTCCAGGTCTGGTTCAGTTGGAAAGTTCGTATCATTATAGATCAATGTGAACAAAGTCCTACATCGATTGATCCAAACCTCATTTTGTGAAAAATATATATAAAGTGAAGTTGATGCATTCTTTTACAAGATGTTTCTGTAGAATACAAAAGTATTTTAGTTTTGAACAAGATCAAATTAACAATAACAAAATTGTTTCAGGTGTAACAGCAATATGGTCAGGAAAGGACTTTGTACCACTGCACTGTTATACAGGTTATCACAATAGTTGAAAACATGGCACATTAGCAGCCAAAACCTTTATCAAGTTTATCAGATATTTTAGGCAGAATCAAATGGCCAATTTAAAATCCTTGACACAGTAATAACGCAAATTGCTTATTCATTATTGTAAAGAACAGATAGTGTTAGATAAACCACCTATAATAGTCTGAAAGGTAAATGAGTAAACAGACTGGTGACACATTGGACCAAAATGTTGCTGTGAACAAGCAGGCAAACCCATATCATAAAATTACCATAATTGTGCACAATACTTCCATCAAAACCAAAAAACTCCACAAAGGGGAAATAGAGGAAAAAGTGACGCTCATCACATAAAAAGACTGTAATTGCGATTTAGATCATAGTGCAGTGACATTCCAAACTGGTTGCAATACAAATCCAGACATTAATAATGTAACATTATATCGCGTCTGAGATTCAAGCCATGGGGAACTCTGGTATTCAATTGAAAAATCCACCATGCCTCTCTGTTTCTTAGACCATCCAAGCTGAAACCATGTCTGGGCTTTTTATGCACTTTTTCAATCGCATATGCAGAAAAAAATTCAATTGCATTGTTGTGTTCCTGAACAAAATGTTTAGAAGCCTGTGATGTATTTTTTATTTGATTATATTTGGCAATATCATGAAGATGTTCCTTTATTCTGGTGCAAACCATTCGCTTTGTGCTGCCAACATCTTTTAGATTACATTTATTGCACTCTATAATGTAAGTGACCCATTTCGTGTTGCAGTTTAAAAAATAATTAATTTGATACTTATTATTGTTGGATGTGTCAGTGAAAAATTTACATTTTTTTTGCAACTGTACACATCTTACAATTGTGCAAACCGCACTTATAAAAACCCTTTAATGATAACCAATTGCCTTTAGTTTTTGGAAATCTGACAGCACTAGGTGACAGAATATTGGCCAATGTGGTTGCTTTTTTATACACTACTCTATAGTTGTTGTGTAAAATATGGTTCAAGGTGTCATCTTCTCTCAAAATAGAAATATTCTTATGAAACATTTGTTTAATGAGATCAAATTGGTTACTGTATTTCAGAACGAGAGTAAGTGAGTTGTTTTGTGATGTATATTTTTTTTTGGTCCATTTTCTTGAATTATTCAGTTTTTTTGAGTTGTCATTAGGTTTTAATTCTGATGAGTAAGATTCATTATCAATAATAATTTTTTTGGCCCTAGTGATCATCCAATTTTTATAACCTCTAGCTTGTAGGCGAGTCTCAATGTTGTTTAGTTCTGCAGAATAGGAATCAGGGGTATTACAATTACGTTTTGCTCTGATAATTTCACCTAAGGGGATTGCTTTAATCGTATGTGCTGGATGATGACTAGTGGCATGTAAAATTGTATTCCCTGCTATTTGTTTTCTATATGTTTTGGTGGAAATTTTGGAGAACATTTTCCCCTCTAGGGTTAAATCCTAAAACTGAGTAATATTACGACTATGTTGGACTTTAAATTCAAGATTAAAGACGTTATTATTTAGGTAAAAAATAAAATCCTGTACGGCAGATTCATAGCCCGTCCATATGATTAACCTATCGTCTATGAATCTGCCGTACCATATTATGTCCTTTAGAAAGGGGTTCTGTGAATCGTAAATATATATTCCTTCCCACCAACTCATAGTCAAATTAGCCACAGAGGGTGAATATTTAGCTCCCATTGAGACTCCAGCACTCTGAACAAAAAACTTGCCATTAAAATAAAAATAATTGTTTAACATGAGAAATTGAACCACATTCATGATGTAATCAATAATATCCTTAGTCATATTAGAATATGTGGTCAAATGATGTTTAAGTGTCGATAAAGCCACTGCCACAGGACTGGATTGGTACAAAGACACTACATCTATAGTTAGCCAAGTGTATTGTGGAGACCAACAAATATTTTTCATGCTTTGTAAAACAGAAGAAGTAACTTTGAGATAACCAGGGACTCTACGTACCAGGGGTTGCAATATTCTATCCAACCATTCCCCCAATTGTTCACTGATAGAACCGATTCCAGATATGATCGGTCGCATGGGGGGGGGGGGTGAAATCCCTTTATGAGTTTTGGGCAGTGCATGCATAATTGGGGTTGTGGCTTCTGTTTCTTTAAGAAATTTCACCTCTCTGATATTAAAACAACCTAAGTGAAAACCCTCGTCTATGAGCCTGTCAAAATGGATTTTCAATCTATTTGTGGGGTCCGATGGTAGTGGCGAGTACAAGGTGGTGTCACTTAACATTTTCATTATCCACTCAATGTAATCCACAGTATTCATCACCACCACAGAACCCCCTTTATCTGAACATTTGATGGTAATATCCAGATTATCTTGTAATTGTTTCAATGCAAGTCTTGCTTCAACAGATAAGTTGTTATTAAATGCATTTTTTTGACATTTATCATTCTGAAGTGATAGATTACGAAGATCTCGTTCCATAGTAACTTGGAATTTATCCATGGCAGGACAACGGTCCTGTGCTGGATAAAATCTCTTGTTTTTGACTTTGGGATGGTTTTTCTCAATGATATAAAGCCAACCTGCTGAATGACTTTTTTTCTACGGTTTTTATACAAGAAAATGTCATGGCAGATGACATGACCAGTGATACCATAAATTCACCCTTGAATATTACCTGCTTAACCCAGCAGGAAGTACGCCGCCGCCTCGAAATCACTAAGGTTGACAAATCTCCGGGCCCGGATGGCATACACCCCAGAGTACTACAGGAATTGAGTTCTGTGATAGATAGACCATTATTTTTAATCTTCTCAGATTCCTTAATAACAGGGTCGGTACCGCAGGACTGGCGCATAGCAAATGTGGTGCCAATATTCAAAAAGGGGACAAAAACTGAGCCGGGAAATTATAGGCCGGTAAGTTTAACCTCTACGGTTGGTAAAATCCTTGAGGGTTTCTTGAGAGATGCTATACTGGAGTATCTCAAGAAAAATAACCTTATGACAGAGTATCAACATGGGTTTATGAGGGATCGATCCTGTCAAACTAATTTTATCAGCTTCTATGAAGAGGTAAGTTCAAGCCTGGACCAGGGAAATGCAGTGGATGTTGTGTATATGGACTTTTCAAAAGCTTTTGATACGGTGCCACACAAAAGGTTGGTACATAAAATGAGAATAATGGGGATAGGGGAAAATATGTGTAACTGGGTTAAAAACTGGCTCAGTGATAGGAAACAAAGGGTGGTTATTAATGGTACGTACTCGGACTGGGTCTCAGTTCATAGTGGGGTACCACAGGGGTCAGTATTGGGCCCGCTTCTTTTCAACATATTTATAAATGACCTTGTTGGGGGCATGCGGAGTAGAATTTTAATATTTGCAGATGATACTAAACTCTGCAGAGTAATCAATACAGAGGAGGATAATTTTATATTACAGGGAGATTTATGTAAATTGGAGGATTGGGCTGAGAAGTGGCAATTGAAGTTTAATGTAGATAAATGTAAGGTCATGCACTTGGGTAGAGGAAATAACATTTATGATTATGTACTTAATTGTAGAACACTGGGTAAAACAGACACAGAAAAAGACTTGGGTGTATGGGTGGATGGTAAACTTCACTTTAGTGGACAGTGTCAGGCAGCTGCTGCCAGGGCTAATAAAATAATGGGATGTATTAAAAGAGGTATAAGTGTTCATGAAAAAAATATAGTTCTACCTCTGTACAAGTCACTAGTGCGACCGCACTTAGAATACTGTGTACAATTCTGGTCACCGATATATAAGAAGGACATAGCTGAACTGGAGAGGGTGCAGAGAAGAGCGACCAAGATTATTAGAGGAATGGGTGGGCTGCAATACCAAGATAGGTTATTAAACTTGGGGTTATTTAGTTTGGAAAAACGAAGGCTTAGGGGGGATCTAATCACAATGTATAAATATATGAGGGGACAGTACAGAGACCTTTCCAAAGATCTTTTTACACCTAGGCCTGCGACTGGAACACGGGGGCATCCGCTACGTCTTGAGGAAAGAAGGTTTAATCATAATCACAGACGAGGATTCTTTACTGTACGAGCAGTGAGACTATGGAACTCTCTGCCGCATGATGTTATAATGAGTGATTCACTACTAACATTTAAGCAGAGCCTGGATGCCTTTCTTGAAAAATTTAATATTACCAGTTATGTATATTAGATTTTATGACAGGGTATTGATCCAGGGAACTAGTCTGATTGCCGGATGTGGAGTCAGGAAGTAAATTTTTCCCCATTGGAACCTGTTTGCCACATTGGGGTTTTTTTTGCCTTCCTCTGGATCAACATGTTAGGCTACGGGTTGAACTAGATGGACTTAGAGTCTCCCTTCAACCTTAAAAACTATGATACTATGATACTATGATATTACAAATCTCTGCATTTGAGTCTCTGGCTAGATCGTTTAGACAAGAGAGAGTAACTTGATCCTCAAAGTTAAAAAATTCAAATGAGTTATTCTGATCCAAACTAGCAGTATCACCATCATTAATATTTGAATTATTTTCATTATAAAAATGTTTTCTCAAAACCAAATCTCTCACAAACTTATTGATATCACAAATTGTTGTAAATAAATCAAAATTACAAGTAGGGGAAAAATTTAACCCCAAAGAAAGAACTTTCTTTGCTCATCATTAAGAGGAAAATTAGACAGATTAATAATGTCATACTTCCCTATGTCTTTCGACGTCGTGAATTGTGCTTGTGGAATACCCAGGGATCGATGTTTTCTCCCTCCTCTTCTCCTAGTTTTCTTTTTGAGAAAGTTCTGTTCCTGAGATAGTAGTTTTTTGACCTAGGGGTTTGGACTTGCAGACGGTTTCCTTGATCCAATTCTGAATCTTCAGTCTGTCTTGCTGACGTATCCGGCTCAGTCAAGCTAAATGAAACCCTGATGGGTTGCAATTTTTTCCAATTTTTATTAATGCGAGGAGTCCTCAAGATAGATCTTTGTGGATTTTCCCAACGGCCCCATTCATAAACTTGATTATTTGTATAATCGTATAGATCTCTATTGAATTTCCTTTTTTTAATGTCCATAATTTTATTTTCAGCTTTATCAATAGATTTTTTCATGTTGGTTTCCAGTTCATCAATTTGTGCTTGTGTTGCATCCCTTAAATAATCCTGTTTCAATGTGTTCAGATCTTTTTGGACCTTTGTGAGTTCTTCCTCTTCATATTTTATTATAAGATTAATTAATTTAAGGGAGCAATCTGACAGTATTGTATTCCACTGTGTCACAAAGTCCTCTGAATAGACATGATTAGGGACGTTTTTCAATCTTAGACCTCTTGGAATGATTGTTCTGTCAGAATAATTTTTTAATGATGTTAAATTCCACCATAAGCGGTTTTCTTTTTCTGCTGACTTGATAATCTTGGCTACAGCACTTTCATTATCAGGATTTTTAGGGTTGTTATTCAACTTTGTAAATAATTCCCTGGCCCGCTCACTCCTTTGTTGGCGGTAATCCATAATAAAGTTAAAAGTTTCTTTACCTTATAGAAGCGCTGATTGTATTAAAACCAAGAGGAGATTTTCTACACAGCGTTGTCTGGATGCATCAGAGATTTGCTGGTCGATAGGGGAGCACGGAAGGCAATGTAGAAACTTGTAATGGAATCCAGCTCACCCACGCCTGACCTCACCGCACCTCAGACACGGATCCGGCCCTGCCACGGCCGCAGCAATGAGAAATGAGCTGAGCAGCTGGATCGCTTTCCTTCATTTCTCATTGCTGCGGCCGGGGCAGGGCCAGATCCGTGTCTGAGGTGCGGTGAGGTCAGGCGTGGGTGAGCTGGATTCCATTATTAGTATTCGTGCCTGATTAGGATATCAGTGAGCGCTTCGTAAGTACGGGCTTTCAGCCCCTTTTTAGGAGAATTTAGCAAGACACCATAGCTGCCACTAAGTCCTAGTTTAGTGATGGCAGGTATCTATGAGACACCCCTTCATCACTAAACTATAAGTGAAAGTAAATAAACACAAACACCCCAAAAATCCGTTATTTGAAATAAAAGACAAAAAAGCCCCCTCTTTCACCACTTTATTAACCCCACCAATAACAGCCCTCCAGGTCCGACGTAATCCAAACGAGGTCCCACGACGCTTCCAGCTCTGCTACACTTGACACTCACATTGAGCGCCATAGACCATGACCACTCACTGTGAGGGTCAGGCCACAAGTGAAGTGAGCCATGCGGGATCAGCTGTGACTTCACTCATGTGCTTTGCGGTGACAGGTGGAGGACTCAGCTGTCACTGCACATCAGCTGACTGAAATCACTGCTGATCTTATACTCACCTTCTCCAGCGAGGCTGCCTCCGGACGCTGGTCTCCTGCTTCCAGGCCGGCTCATGCATATGCAGTTCTACACTCCACAGCCGACCCGGAAGTAGCAGAGCGCCGGAGACAGCCACACGGGACAGAGCATTGTGGGACACTTCAGCACCACGGACAGAAGGAGCGGGGACAGGTGAGTATCTCCCTGTGCTATTGAAATAACGCAGGAACATACCACAGCAAAACCACAGAAAATCCGCAGCAAACCGTGGTAAAACCGCATGCGGATTTCAGGTGCGGTTTGCTGCGTTTTTTTGCCGCAGGTGCGGTAATCTTTTAGAGGGTGCGGATTTTTCTTAAGAGAAATCCTTTTTCTAGCGAGCACATAGCCTAATAGATTAAGAGGAACAAAGCTACCTGTAACATGTGTCCAGTTGACCTGTATAAGCAAAGACCCTAATTCCAGTGAACTGTCACTTACTTGGCTGCTTGCTTAGGTTTTGACAAAAATCAGTTTTATCTGCTTAAGGTGTACTAGTTCTCAAAATGCTGTTGTGTATAACCTCACCCATATCACTGCTTGGCCGGTGTATACAATGAGCGTACACAAAAGCTGCCAATCAGGTGAGGTTCGGGGTTATACAGAGCTATTGGAGATGGGGGATATATGGTAGCAGGTTTACTAGTTCTTTAGTGATAATCCCCTAGCGATAATACTGTGATTTTATCAAAACTACAGCAAGCAACCCAGTAAATGACACATCATTGTAATCAGAATCCCTGTCTGTCACGGGTAACAGACAGTTCTGTGGTTATCGGCGTTAGAAGGTCACAGCATTTGGCTGTGCAAAATAGCCCTGACTTTCTATTGTTCCTGCTGTCAGTATTCAGTGCACTCGTATCTCCTCTGCTGGGTTTTCATCCTTTTTTTTTTAGGAACTAGTTGAGCTCCTCTTCCCTTCAGTTGCTAATAATATATATTTCCTCTTGGGTTTAAATACTTTCATTTTCCCTGGACTTGTGGTGGTGATATTGTTACTTCACAAGCTCTGGAGGCAAGCAGGTGGCTTGCACACACCAGTAGGATTGTTGTTGCTTTTTACTGAACTTCTTACGGAGTCGTCTAGAGATAAGTTGTTTGTTGTTTCCCATTGTTTGTTATCCCTGTGTGTCCTTTAGTGCTTAGTGGGGTTGATGAAGAGCTCATCCCATCCGTTCCTTATTTAGACTATGTTCACACACTGCGTTATTTACCAGCGTTTTTGGTGCGTTTTTGTTGCAGAAAGTTCTTGAGAAATTCTTGTAACCTTTCTGCAGACATTCCCCAGCAAAACCTATGGCAAAAAAATTAGCTGTGTGCACACTGTGTTTTTTTTCTTAAGCAAATTCAGTAGATTTTCTTAAGAAAAAGAATGAGCATGTCACTTCTTTTCTGCAGCTAACTGCGTTATTTCACTCCATTGACTAATGTAATGCAGAGTAAACACACACATGACACTTACACAGACACACACATATGACACTCACAGACAGACTCAGACATATAGAATAGACATAGAAATCAAACGTACATATTAAAAATAAAAAAACAAAAAAAAATGCGTGTGCTCCGGCGTATTTTTACCGTCCAGCCAGGAAAGCACACAGCGGCGGCCTGGTATTCTCAGGCTGGGGAGGGCGAGGGCCATGGTTAATGACTCCCCCCTCCCACAACCGAGAATATCAGCCCGCAGCTGCCCCTTGACTGTCGCATCCATTATGCGACAGTCCCGGAGTGTCCCCGACACTTCCTGTTGCCGGGATGCGGTGGCAATCAGGGTAATAACGAGTTAACGGCAACCAATAGCTGCCGCTAAGTCCAAGAATAGTAATGGCAGTGTCTATGACACGCCATTACTAATCTGTAAGTGACATTAAAAACACACACACCCCACGAAAAATTCCTTTATTTGGATTAAAAGACAAAAAGCCCCCTTTCTCCACTTTATTAAACGTGGCGCTTCCAGCCCTGCTCCAGCCATGACTGACAGTTCTCCACGCAGCCTCATTCAGTGAGCGAGTGCTGAATGCGGCTCCCTGAGCGAGGCTGTGGGTAACTCCAGGACATTTTTTACGGCCGGTGATGTGAACACACTACCGGCCGCGAGAAGTGCAGTATGTCCACAAACATCATAAATAAAGCTGGAATATCGAGCCCTCTATTATGTATCTATGTATCTATCTATCTATGTATGTATCTATGTATCTCTCGCTCTATTATCTATCTATTATCTCTATCTCTATTATCTGTTAAAGTAGCTGTTAAAAGCATTAAAAAACGCAGGGACCAACCTGCAAAAAAACGCACCTGTGTTACTGGTGCGTTATTTTAACGCAGGTGCGCTAATCCTTCACTCAAGAAATTTCTTAAGAAAAATCATTTTTCTAGTGTGAACATAGCCTATGGTTCCAGATCAGGGTCAGCATAGGGTGAGGTATCCGGCTCAGCGTTGTGAGGGAACTCAGGGCACAGTGGTAGGCTTAGTCAGAGGTTACCATCTCCCCTTTCCCTAGGCACATGGTTTCTTTCCCTTTCGCTTGCTACTTCACCGTTCATAGCGTAACACTGTCTTTACATTATTCTGATTTTTAATTAAGTAGTAAACACTTAGTGACCGAATCCAATTAAATTCACAAAACTCCAGCATAGGTATGATAAATGTTACTTCCTCTCCACCAAGAGATAGACCTCTTTTAGTTCTGGTCTCTTCTAAACCCATAATCTGAACTGTAATAAAGGTTTGTGGACAGAGACGAATGAACCTAAATAGTAAAGTTCGGGGATTGTACCAAATACAGACTTTATACAAAAAATCAGTGTTAGAGTTCGGAGTTCGGGTGCTTTTTGTATCATAACCACTTCATCTAGCATCGCTGTGCTCGGGTACACGCGGTGCTCAGCACAGTGCTAGCTGCTTGCAGTGTTTGAATCGATTTCGTGGGGGATAAAACCATCATTATAGGATGTATTGTGTAAAAGAAAAAGTAATTGGAAATGCTCTCTTTATGGCCGGTTGCATGTGGGCGGAGATCTAAACTGCCCAATCAGTGACTTCCAATGGGGTTCTGGTCAAGTTCAGTTCCCGAACAGAACTTTATCTAAAGTCCGGCTGAAAAAGCCGAACCCGAACTTCAACAGGTGCACTTATCTCTATTTGTGAGTAGCCACATTAAAAAATAACCACTTGGATATCAGACATGTAAAATCCTTTCTTTGCTTATTACAACAATTATCCTTTATAAAGGGATCATTTTTTAAAATAAAGGGCCAAATTTATGAGCGGGCCACTCCTGATTCATTAAGTGGTCCATGCCTCTTCATGAATCTGGAGCGTTTGATGAGTGGCATGTGCCTCCTTGTGCCATGCTAGAAATATTACTCTCTTCAGGGACTGAAGTGAGATTTGTGGCATAGGGAATGCCACAGCTCGTCATAAATCAAAGAAGTTGTGGTGTCACATCTCCGTCCCACCCAAACTCTGCCAATTTTGGAGTGAAAATGCCAAGAGCCGCAAATTGCTGGCACAACTTTCCAAATTTTTGGAATTTTTCAGAACTTAGTGACAATTTGTTTTGCCACAAAAGTTTTGAAGAATTGGGACCAGAGCGTCTTTACAACGTGCACATATCTAGGATGCAGTGCAATTCAATTCTCCCCTCACTATTTTTGTGAGCAATACCTACAGCTCTGCCTCAACTACAGAGGTCCGGAGGCAAAATCATCACATCTAAACAATAAAGAAAGCTAAGCATGAAGAATATATATATTACAAGTATTTATTAACAAAACAACAAGTTTTGAAATGCAATTATATACAATGTGATAAACTTCAGAGTTCCTATCTCCAATCTGGAGCTGCACTTTTTAGTAAATAAAGCAGTGGACAACCTAAGATTAGTGAATTATCTAAATATAATCCAGTATCAAAACGTTTCATGAATGTTCCTAAAGGCTCTCAAAAGGGCTAACAGTGTGCCAGCTAAAAAAGAAAATGAATATTCACTGCTCCCCACGCCATAATCCCGCCCACCTCTAGGCAATGAAGCCAGCGCCAACCAAGAGGTGGGTGGTATTGTTAGCGTGGGGAGCAGTGAATATTCCAGTAGCTGACGTCCGCATGTAACTAGGGGCGCATGGCAGTAATGTCATGCGCTGCGCCGCTTACATGCTGAAATCACTTGCCGGCATCAGAAGAGAACAACGTGCACATGAAGACCGGAGGGATGGTGAGTATAATAATTTATTTTCTTATGTGTGCAGCGTGATGGGGAAATATATACCAGAGTGGGCCCAAGTCGAGAGCCATATATACAAGGATGAGGACATGTATACTAGGACAAGGGACATATATACCAGGATGGGGATCATATATACCAGGATGGGATAAAGATGGGCAACATATATACGAGGATGAAGGTCATATACACAAGGATGAGAGACACATATACCTGGAAGGGGACCAGGATGGGGGACATTAGTACAGAATTGGGTCACTTTATCCCCGTAACAGTGTCAGCAGCAGATCAACTTCCTTAACAGTGCTTCATGACTACATTTTTTGCGTCAATCTTTTTCCCTATATTCCGCCTTCAAAATCTAGGTGTGTCTTATGGTCCCAAAAATACGATAAGTTTAAAAAAAAAAAAAGGAAATGGTTCTTTCCCTCATCAAATCTTACTTGAGCAATCGTAACCAATTTTTTGATAAAACCCTTTGAATTATGGTACATCATGATGCCTTCTCCGATGTGACTCATCTGACAACAGGACCTGATTAGTCTTAAAAACATTTGGCAAATTCTGAAACCAAAAATGGCTGCTCCGCTCTGTTGGTTTTCTGATGTCCGCAAGACTTGATTTACCAGTTAAACATTTCAATTATTCACAACATGAAAAAGGTTCCTTCCCTGTGTTGCTTCTTCACATGTTTAACAAGATCTGATTTATGAGAATAACATTTTCCACATTCAGAACATAAAAATGGTTTAATTTGTGTGATATTTTTGATGGTGAACAAGACTTAATTTCATATAAAACATTTACTGCATTCTGGGCATGAAAACGGCTTCTCCCCTGTGTGAGATTTTGATGTACAACAAGTTCTGATTTCCAATTAAAACATTTCCCACACTCTGAACATGAAAATGGCTTCTCCCGTGTGTGATTTTTCTGATATATAACAAGATGTGATCTCTGAATAATACATTTCCCACATTCTGAACATGAAAATGTCTTCTCACCTGTGTGAGATCTTTCATGCCTAACAAGATCTTATTTCTGAATAAAACATTTCTCATATTCTGAACATGAAAATGGCTTCTCCCTTGTGTGACATCTTTGATGCCCAACAAGATCTGATTTCCGAATAAAACATTTTCCACACTCTGAACAAGAAAATGGCTTCTCCCCTGTGTGAGATCTTTGATGCACAACAAGTTCTGATTTCCAATTAAAACATTTCCCACACTCTGAACATGAAAATGGCTTCTCCCCTGTGTGATTTTTCTGATGTGTAACAAGATGTGATCTCTGAATAAAACATTTCCCACATTCTGAACATGAAAATGGCTTCTCCCCTGTGTGAATTCTTTGATGCTCAACAAGATCTGATTTCTGAATAAAACATTTCCCACACTCTAAACATGAAAATGGCTTCTCCCCTGTGTGAGTTTTCTGATGTGTAACAAGATGTGATCTCTGAATAAAACATTTCCCACATTCTGAACATGAAAAGGGCTTCTCCCCTGTGTGAATTCTTTGATGCTCAACAAGATCCGATTTCCAAATAAAACATTTCCCACATTCTGAACATGAAAATGGCTTCTCCCCTGTGTGAATTCTTTGATGATTAACAAAATTCGATTTCCAATTAAAACATTTCCCACATTCTGAACACGTAAATGGCTTCTCCCCTTTGTGAATTGTCTGATGTGAAACAAGATGTGATTTCTGACTAAAACATTTACCACATTCTGAACATGAAAATGGTTTCTCCCCTGTGTGAATTTTCTGATGTCTCGTAAGGTTTGATTTCTGAATAAAACATTTCCTACATTTTGAACATGAAAATGGTTTCTCCCTTGTAGGAGCTGTTTCATGTTCCAGATCCCTTCTGTAACTTTTATTTTGCTTACAATTCTGTGATAAATCAGAATTTTGGTCTTGTTTGAAAAGATCAGATGATAGAGATTTCCGAAGAAGGACTGGAGGTATATCTGGGACAGCAGCATGCTCTTCATATGTAGCATGTGTGATACTTTCATCATCTGTTTTAAATTCTGAAGATATTAGATTTCCATCTAAACTCCCGATACAGTCATCTGCTAAAAAATAAACAAAATGTTATTATTTAATGATATTATTTTGAAAGTACATTTTTTTTAAACCATAACATCAGAAATTAAACAAATTATTCTGAATTTGTTGTCCAGTTTCGACATCTAAGAGTTACATCTTCGGTAATTGAGATCTCCCATTCCTAGCACCAGTTCTCTGGAATGTTCTATAGTAAATCTGATTGATTGTCAACAAGTGACTCCAGGATAATGAGGAACAGGGGGCTCCTATACTGTCCCTCATTATAGGGGACCCTAAGCTATTCTTAACCTATGGATTACCCCTGAAGATGGAGCTGCTGGAGTCCCGTGCCTTACTAGTCTCCTGACTAGATTTAATCTGTGATCCCCAAGGGAAGGAAGGGGAAGGAGTATGATGGAAATATAGAGTAAGACAGATGGGACACATTGCAAACTCACAGAAATAAACAGTGAGAGACTAAGGAGAAAAGCAAGAGCAGAAAGGCAGCAACAAAAATACAACAAGGGTTAACACCACAACAGCTCACTGTAATAATGCACAACAACCACCGGTAAGTCTGGATTACAACCAGGGTCGGCTCCAGGTTTTTGTGGGCCCCGGGCGGAAGAGTCCCAGTGGGCCCCATAAACATGCAGACACACACACACACACACACATTTAAATACAAACTCACAAAAATACATATAAACAGACAAATCTATACAATCATATACACTGACATACATAGATACATATCATACATGCATACAGACAGACACACACAGCTCTGCTGCATACATACAGAGACACACACTGCTCTGCTGCATACATACACACACTGCTCTGCTGCATACATACAGACACACACTTTTCTGCTGCATACATACGGACAGACACACACTGCTGCTGCATGCATACATACATACAGACACACATACTGTTCTGCTGCATACATACATATAGACAGACACACACATACTGCTCTGCTGCATACATACAAACACACACACACACTGCTCTGCTGCATACATACAAACACACACACACTGCTCTGCTGCATACATACATACAGACAGACACACACCTACTGCTCTGCATCATACAGTCATATGAAAAAGTTTGGGTACCCTTATTAATGTTAACCTTTTTTCTTTATAACAATTTGGGTTTTTGCAACAGCTATTTCAGTTTCATATATCTAATAACTGATGGACTGAGTAATATTTCTGGATTGAAATGAGGTTTATTGTACTAACAGAAAATGTGCAATCCGCATTTAACCCCTTCAGCCCCCAGCCTGTTTTCACCTTAAAGACCCGGCCATTTTTTGCAATTCTGACCAGTGTCACTTTGACAGGTTATAACTCTGGAACACTTCAACGGATCCTGGCGATTCTGAGATTGTTTTTTCGTGACATATTGTACTTCATGTCAGTGGTAAATTTAGGCCGATATGTTTTGCGTTTATTTGTGAAAATTTCGGAAATTTAGCGAAAATTGTGAAAATTTTGCAATTTTCAAAATTTGAAATTTTATGCCCATAAATCTGAGAGATATGTCACACAAAAAAGTTACTAAATAACATTTCCCACTTGTCTACTTTACACCAGCGCAATTTTTGGAAAAAAAAAAAAATTTCCGTTAGGAAGTTAGAAGGGTTCAAAGTTCATCACCAATTTCTCATTTTTCCAACAAAATTTACAAAAAAAAAATTGTTTAGGTACCACATCACATTTGGAGTGATTTGAGAAACCTAGGCGACAGAAAGTACCCAAAAGTGACCCAATTCTAAAATCTGCACCCCTCACTCTGCTCAAAACCACATCCAAGAAGTTTATTAACCCTTTAGGAGCTTCACAGCAACCAAAGCAATGTAGACGAAAAAAATGAAAATTTTACTTTTTTAACACAAAAATGTTACTTTAGCCATAAAAATTAGTATTTTCACAAGGGTATCAGGAAAAATGCATCATAAAATGTATCGTGCATTTTCTCCTGAGTACGCAGATACCCCATATGTGGTGGTAATCAAATGTTTGGGCACACAGCAGGACTCGGAAGGCAAGGAGCGCCATTTGAATTTTTGAGTGCAAAATTAGCTGCACTCATTAGCGGACGCCATGTCGGGTTTGAAGACTCCCCGAGGTGCCTAAACAATGGAGCTCCCCCACAAGTGACCCCATTTTGGAAACTAGAGCCCTCAAATATTTTTTCTAGATGTTTGATGTGCACTTTGAACCCCTGGGGGCTTCACAGAAGTTTATAACGTTGAGCCGTGAAAAGAAAAAAAAATTTTTTTACCACAAAACTGTTGCTTCAACCAGGTAGCTTTTTTTATCACAAGGGTATCAGGAAAAAATGCACCATAAAATTTATGGTGCATTTTCTCCTGAGTACGCAGATACCCCATATGTGGTGGAAATCAAATGTTTGGGCGCACGGCAGGACTCGGAAGGCAAGGAGCGCCATTTCACAGCAAAATTGGTTGGAATTATTAGCGGACGCCATGTTGCGTTTGGAGACCCCCCTGAAGTGCCTAAACAATGGAGCTCCCCCACAATTGACCCCATTTTGGAAACTAGACCCCTCATGGAATTTATCTAGCTGTTTAGTGAGCACTTTGAACCCCTGGAGGCTTCACAAACGTTTGTAATGTTCAGCCGTGAAAATATTTTATTCTTTTTTTTACCACAAAATTGTTTTTTCAAACAGGTAGCTTTTTTTTCCACAAGGGTATCAGAAAAAAATGCACCATAAAATGTATTGTGCAATTTCTCCTGAGTACGACGATACCTCATATGTGGTGGAAATCAATTGTTTGGGCGTACGGCGGGGCTCAGAAGAGAAGGAGCGCCATTTCACAGTAAAATTGATTGGAATTATTAGCAGACGCCATGTTTCATTTGGAGACCCCCTGAGGTGCCTAAACAATGGAGCTCCCCCACATGTGATCCCATTTTGGAAACTAGACCCCCCCCCCATACAAAAAAAAATTAGTTTGGCGAAATAAAAAATACAGACATCAGTAAAAAAAAAAAAAAAAAAAAAAAGAGCGCCTGCCACTAAGACCAGTGCCAAACGTGAGAGCAATGCACGAGTCTCGCATCGCATCATCCACTGCAGTCTGGAAGCGAGCAACTGCGCTGGATAATGCGATGCGAGAGGGCGGGGCGGCAGATGAGAAAGGGCGCAGCGGATGGAAGATGGGAAAGGGCGCAGCGGATGGAGGAGCGGCAGAGGATGGGAAAGGGCGCAGCGGATGGATGATGGGAAATGGCGCAGCGGATGGAGGAGCGGCAGAGGATGGGAAAGGGCGCAGCGGATGGATGATGGGAAATGGCGCAGCGGATGGAGGAGCGGCAGAGGATGGGAAAGGGCGCAGCGGATGGATGATGGGAAATGGCGCAGCGGATGGATGGGAAATGGCGCAGCGGATGGAGGAGCGGCAGAGGATGGGGGGGGTGAGATAGGGATACCTACCTTACAGGATGGATCTAGGCAGCAGGATCACAGCAGACAGAAGAGGCAGCAGATGAAGGAGGCAACAGATCGAGGAGGGTGAGAGGGGGCAGTAGATGGAAAATGGGAGAGGGCAGGCAGCAGATCGGGGAGGGGGGCAGAGTCTGATGCGAGAGAGAGATGGCACATGTAGGGGAAGGGAGGGGGGCTTGCAGCACATGTAGGGGGAGGGAGGGCGGCTTGCAGCACATGTAGGGGGAGGGTGGCTTGCAGCACATGTGCTGCAAGCCAGCCACCCTCCCCCCACATGTGCTGCAAGCCAGCCACCATCCCCCCACATGTGCTGCAAGCCAGCCACCCTCCCCCCACGTGGGGGGAGGGTGGCTTGCAGCACATGGAGGGATAGGTGGTGTGGCGATGGAGAAGGGGCAGCCGATGAAGGAGGCGGCGGCCGCCGCCGATCGGGGGCAGCAGCGGCTGAAAAAGGTGGGTGCGACGGCGGCGGGGACAGTGGCGAGCATGGCGGCGGGGACGGCGGTGGATCGGGAGCGGCGGCGGGGACAGCGGTGGAGCGGGAGCATGGCGGCGGAGACAGCGGTCCAGCGGGAGCATGGCGGCGGGGACGGCGGTGGATCGGGAGCGGCGGCGGGGACAGCGGTGCAGCGGGAGCATGGCGGCGGAGACAGCGGTGCAGCGGTAGCATGGCGGCGGGGACGGCGGTGGATCGGGAGCGGCGGCGGGGACAGCGGTGCAGCGGGAGCATGGCGGCGGAGACAGCGGTGCAGCGGGAGCATGGCGGCGGGGACGGCGGTGGATCGGGAGCGGCGGCGGGGACAGCGGTGCAGCGGGAGCATGGCGGCGGAGACAGCGGTGCAGCGGGAGCATGGCGGCGGGGACGGCGGTGCAGCGGGAGCGGCGGCGGGGACAGCGGTGCAGCGGGAGCATGGCGGCGGGGACGGCGGTGGATCGGGAGCGGCGGCGGGGACAGCGGTGCAGCGGGAGCATGGCGGCGGAGACAGCGGTGCAGCGGGAGCATGGCGGCGGAGACAGCGGTGCAGCGGGAGCATGGCGGCGGGGACAGCGGTGGAGCGGAGCATGGCGGCGGGGACAGCGGTGCAGCGGGAGCATGGCGGCGGAGACAGCGGTGCAGCGGGAGCATGGCGGCGGGGACAGCGGTGCAGCGGGAGCATGGCGGCGGAGACAGCGGTGCAGCGGGAGCATGGCGGCGGAGACAGCGGTGCAGCGGGAGCATGGCGGCGGGGACGGCGGTGGATCGGGAGCGGCGGCGGGGACAGCGGTGGAGCGGGAGCATGGCGGCGGAGACAGCGGTGCAGCGGGAGCATGGCGGCGGGGACGGCGGTGGATCGGGAGCGGCGGCGGGGACAGCGGTGCAGCGGGAGCATGGCGGCGGGGACAGCGGTGCATCGGGAGCATGGCGGCGGGGACAGCGGTGAAGCGGCAGCAGCGGCGGGGCGATCGGAGACAGCGGCGGTGAAGCGGGAGCAGCGGCGGGGACAGCGGTGAAGCGGGAGCAGCGGGGGCGCGATCGGGGACAGGGGCGGGCGGCGGGGACAACAACTTACCACTCTCCACGGCTTCTAGGGACGATCACAGGCCGCAGATCCACATTGATTGGAGAGAGCGGTCACAAGACCGGTCTCTCAATCAGAGCTGGGGGCGGGTGAAGCATCGATCACCCAGCTCCAGCCAATGGCCAGTGCTACAGCAGCACTGATCAGGGCTGGATTTCAATGTTCCAGCCATTTTCAATGGCTGGAACATTACAGTGGCTGTAATTGGCTGAGCGGCGTTCGTCAGCCAATCACAGCCTCTGTAGGTTCGGGGAGGAGGCACCACCCCTCCTGAGGTCAGGCAGAGGTCCCCTCCTTCCCGAATCTACCGTTTAAGTAAATAAATTTCACTCCCCGGGGCTCCGGGACCGCGATTTCGCCATGATGTACTGAGTACGTCATGGGTCGTTTAGCACCATGTCACCATGACGTACTCAGTACGTCCAAGGTCGTTAAGGGGTTAAACAAAATTTGACTGGTGCAAAAGTATGGGCACCTTAACATAAAAGTGACATTAATATTTTGTAGATCCTCCTTTTGCAAAAATAACAGCCTCTAGTCGCTTCCTGTAGCTTTTAATGAGTTCCTGTATCCTGGATGAAGGTATATTTGACCATTTCTGTTTACAAAACAATTCCAGTTCAGCTAAGTTTGATGGTCACCGAGCATGGACAGCATGCTTCAAATCATCCCACAGATGTTCAATGATATTCAGGTCTGGGGACTGGGATGGCCATTCCAGAACATTGTAATTGTTCCTCTGCATGAATGCCTGAGTAGATTTGGAGCGGTGTTTTGGATCATTGTCTTGCTGAAATATCCATCCCCTGCGTAACTTCAACTTTGTCACTGATTCTTGCACATTATTGTCAAGAATCTGCTGATACTGAGTTGAATCCATGCGACCCTCAACTTTAACAAGATGCCCGTTGCGGGCATTGGCCACACACACCCAAAGCATGATGGAACCTCCACCAAATTTTACTGTGGGTAGCAAGTGCTTTTCTTGGAATGGCGTGTTTTTTTTGCCTCCATGCATAACGTCTTTTTGTATGACCAAACAACTCAATCTTTGTTTCATCAGTCCACAGGACCTTCTTCCAAAATGTAACTGGCTTGTCCAAATGTGCTTTTGCATACCTCAGGCGACTCTGTTTGTGGCGTGCTTGTAGAAACGGCTTCTTCCGCATCACTCTCCCATACAGCTTCTCCTTGTGCAAAGTTCGCTGTATTGTTGACCGATGCACATTGACACCATCTGCAGCAAGATGATGCTGCAGGTCTTTGGAGGTGGTCTGAGGATTGTCCTTGACTGTTCTCACCATTCTTCTTCTCTGCCTTTCTGATATTTTTCTTGGCCTGCCACTTCTGGGCTTAACAAGAACTGTACCTGTGTTCTTCCATTTACTTACTATGTTCCTCACAGTGGAAAATAACAGTTTAAATCTCTGAGACAACTTTTTGTATCCTTCCCCTGAACAACTATGTTGAATAATTTTTGTTTTCAGATCATTTGAGAGTTGTTTTGAGGAGCCCATGATGCCACTCTTCATAGGAGATTCAAATAGGAGAACAACTTGCAAGTGGCCACCTTAAATACCTTTTCTCGTGATTGGATACACCTGCCTATGAAGTTCAAAGCTCAATGAGGTTACAAAACCAATTCAGTGCTTTAGTAAGTCAGTAAAAAGTAGTTAGGAGTGTTCAAATCAAGAAATTGATAAGGGTGCCCATACTTTTGCACCGGTCAAATTTTGTTTAAATGCGGATTACACATTTTCTGTTAGTACAATAAACCTCATTTCAATCCAGAAATATTACTCCGTCCATCAGTTATTAAATATATGAAACTGAAATAGCTGTTGCAAAAACCCAAATTGTTATAAAGAAAAAAGGTTAACATTAATAGGGGTGCCCAAACTTTTCCATATGACTGTACATACATACATAAATGCATGCATACATACATACATACATACATGACAGACACCTTGCTCTGCGGGGCCCACACACGCGGCTCTGGGGGCCAGCACATATGGCTTTGTGGAGGGGAGGGGGGGGCAGGGCATACATTGCGTGGGGCAAAAGCCCATACAGTTCACCTGGGCCCATAAATCGGGTAGCGGGTAGGGCACATACAGATCGAGTGGGGGTGGAGGGGTGTCCCACATACCGCTCAGGTCACGGTGGAGAGGGGGCCCACACAGCGCCGGAGAGAAGCGCTGTTCTGGGGGTCGCTGGCTGGCACTGCGCCTCCATTTGTGGGACCGAGCAGGACGCCGTGCGGTAGCTCCGCCCACAGATGAAGGAGGACGCAGCGAACACTGTTGTCTGCGCGCCTTAAAGGGACGGCAGCCACAGTTTCCTGCCGAGGACTGCGGTCCCCGGAATTCGGCCCGGGGGCAGCAGAACTGAAGAGGCCAAGTGGGCCCCCCCAGCTCTCAAGGGCCCCGGCATTTGCCCGGGTATGCTGGATGCTGACGCCGGCACTGATTACATCACCTCACCAGACCAGTATAGGTAAACTATAGCGGGCAATAATGAAATAGTCCAGCCATCATATACAGAACGGGAGCGAACAATCATTTCTCCTCTACAGCATGTGATCAAAGATATTAACAGGCAGCCCAGCAGAGAATAACTCTTGCTAGCCTGCCCAAGCCTGTGGTTCGACGCCTGCGTCTCCCTGCGCTGCTCACAGGCATCAGAGAAGTTAACATGCAAAGTACCAGAATCTATAATTTCCACAGATCCTGACTGAAAACCTCTCCTTGAAACATTGATCCACAACAGACAAATTCAAAGAGGGTTTTTTTGAAGACGAAAATAAAAGACAGATGCTGGAAATTTAACTGGGTTGTCTGGGACTATAACGCTGATGAACCATCCTTAGGCTTTGTAACCAAAGCAGGTAGCAGGGACTTGCTGTCTGTGCAGATAAACATTAGGGCTCCAATTCATCAAGACCGGCGATGTACACTGAAAAATGACGTCAGGGACTGGAGTGAGATTTCTGGCATAGGGAACGTCGCAGTTTGTTATGAATTAGAGAAACGGCATCACACCCTTCTTCTGCCAAGCTCTGCCCATTTTGGCAAAGCTGGTTAAAATTGGCGTGAACACACCCAGACACACCAGCCTGTCTCCTCTTGAGCTTTAGACTCCTGCAATTGAGACCTTTGGTTATATGCCGTAATGTCAAAAAGGTCCTTAAGCAGTCCTATAAATGGCAAATAAACACTGGGGCCGGTAGGAGAAAGGGGGACTGTGCAATTGCCCAGTTTGCTCTTAAGAGACCTTTGGTTACATCATGTCACATGACTTTGAAGTCAAAGGTCCTTAAACAATCAACCTCAGAATACAACTGATGGGGTCCCTAAGAAAGTGGGGTCTTGAGAATTTGCGAAGTTTGACTCCTCCCAACGCTGGCCCTGACTGTAACTAGGGCTTACTTTTGGAGTAGGGCTTATATTTCAAGCATTCTTCAAAAATCCCATAAAATCGTGCTAGGTCTTATTTTTGGACTAGGTTTAATTTTCAGAGAAACAGGGTATTCATGAACCCTCTGCAGGTCTTTTAGTTGCCTTCATAATGACAGAGAGAAGGCACTAGAAACAAACTGAAAGAAAGACAATACAGTTGAAAAAACAAAACAAAAACAGAGCAGAAAGCCTAAAATTGTAAACACAAAATTAGTGCAGAAAGTACATGAGTAGATATCTCTTACAGGATAGAACTAGCGTTAACACATCCTCAGGAACATCAGGATCTTCTTGTTTACAGTCCTGTGGGAGAAGAGGACGGGGACATCTCTCTGGTGTTGTCCTCTTACTGGATAGACCTGGAGGAGACACATACAGGGACTGAATTCATTCCTTACATACAGATAATTATAGGCCGTGTGTATTTAGTCCTGACTATTACCTGGTGATGTGAGGGGCTGGGGAACCTCCATCATGACGTCCTTGTACAGATCTTTGTGTCCTTCTAAATACTCCCACTCCTCCATGGAGAAATAGACGGTGACGTCCTGACACCTTATAGGAACCTGACACATACAATGATACCGTCACCCCCGATCCCTTCATAGCATTACTGTATAATGTCCCAGCATTCCCAGCAGTGTCACCTCTCCAGTCAGCAGCTCAATCATCTTGTAGGTGACTTCTAGGATCTTCTGGTCATTGATGTCCTCATGTATCGGGGGGTGAGGTGGAGGCCCCGTGATTGGGCTCAGGGGTCTTCCCCATCCCTCAGACACAGGGGCCTGACAGTGCTCACTAGAGGTCTTCTTCACTACTGTGTAATCCTGGTTATGGAGAGACACAGTAATAAATCTCACTCCAGACATTTCCAGAGTCCTCACCTCTCCAGTTCTGTCCATCTGTTATTCCCATAGATAAGAATGATGTAATGTGACGTCATCAGAATCTCTCACCTCTCCAGTAAGCCGGAAGAGGATCTCTAGGGTGAGGTGTAATATCCTCTCCGCCATCTTGTCCCTGTCCATATCCATCCTTCACGGGGCAATCAGGAGAATTCTCTTCTATAGAAGATCTCCACTGAGAGGATCCGATATTATAAGGACCTGAATGGGAAGGAGATGAACCGATATATAAAATACTGCAGATAATAAGGGAGATAAAATATCACTTGGGTAGGAAAAAAAATTTCAACATGAAATGTGCTATGTAAGTAGTAAAACCACTGATAAAAGTAGCACATTTTTATAGCAATATAAATACAACGAAAAGTGATGAATTATCCATATTGCACTAAAGGGGGCTTTACACGCTGCGACATCGCTAATGCGGAGTCGTTGGGGTCACGGAATTTGTGACGCACATCCGGCCGCATTAGCGATGTTGCTGCGTGTGACACCGATGAGCGATTCTGCATCGTTGCAAAAACGTGCAAAATCGGTCATCGGTGACATGGGGGTCCATTCTCAATTATCGTTACTGCAGCAGTAACGATGTAGTTCGTCGCTCCTGCGGCAGCACACATCGCTCCGTGTGACACCGCAGGAACGAGGAACCTCTCCTTACCTGCCTCCTGGCCGCTATGAGGATTGAGGAAGAAAGAAGGTGGGCGGGATGTTCCGGCCACTCATCTCCGCCCCTCCGCTTCTATTGGGCGGCCGCTCAGTGACGTCGCTGTGACGCCGCACGGACCGCCCCCTTAGAAAGGAGGCGGTTCGCCGGTCACAGCGACGTCGCCGGGCAGGTAAGTATGTGTGACGTGTCTGCGCGATGTTGTGCGGCACGGGCAGCGATTTGCCTGTGTCGCACAACAGATGGGGGCGGGTACCCACGCTAGCGATATCGAGACAGATATCGCAGCGTGTAAAGTAGCCTTTAGAATGGCATCAATAAAAATGTCGGCTCATCAAACAAAAACAAGTCCTCACTCAACTCCATCGACCCAAAAAGAATAATGTTATTGCGTGTTGGAAAATGGCAACACAAACTGAATTTTTTTTACAAAAGTGATTTTTATTCACCACTAGAGATGAGTGAACCTGAAGTTCAGTGTTCGGTATAAACTCACTTTTCCAAGAAGGTGCGGAGATCGGATGCTTTACGTATGACCGCTCACTTTTAGCACACAGTGTACATAGTAAAAACAACACTAAAAAACAAAATAGTGGAATTTGTTTTTTTTTTCCCCACTATTTCACCGTGCTTTGACTTTTTACTTAATTTCCAGTCCATTTTATGATAAAATTAAAAACTATGAGTAATTTAAAAAAAACAAAAACAATCCTTCATATGGGAAGGTAGGCAGAAAAATAAAAAAGCAGTGCAGCAACAAGCAAACATGTAGCAACGGAGAGGAAATCTGTCCATCTCTACATAAGGCACAGACGGTTTATTACTACCTCTGCTTTCTCTGTCACTGTATACACAGCTCTGCGGTGCAATGCAGCTGGAACAGTGAGGGACCTGACAGCGACACAGATCTCTATGTGAGAGCCCATCCACCATCGGTACTTGCCAACTGTAATTGTTTGGGGCCTGGTGAGTGCGATTTTTTTTTTGGGAAGAGTTTGTCTGCTTTCTTTTGAGGGTGTCCGTTTTCTTAAATAAAACACTACGGTTACTTACCGGTAGCCGGTTTTTCCAGAACCCATGACAGCACCACATGAGAGAGGGATCCGTCCAGCAAGGACAGGAAACCATTCTGAATAAAAGGGCGGTACTTCTCCCCTTCGTCAGTTGATTACCGAGAATGAGAGGACCTCCAACAATCGTTAGAACTTACCCCACCACCACTAAACACTCACAAGCACACCGAATAAGTGCACACCAAGGATCAGAAAGGGAGGGAATATAAGGGTGCTGTCATGGGTTCTGGAAAAACCGGCTACCGGTAAGTAACCGTAGTGTTTTCCCCTCACCCATGACAGCACCACGTGAGAGATTTCCAGAGAAACCCATTTAGGGAGGGACCACCGCCTCAAGCACCCTTCTACCAAACGAAAGAGCAGCCGAGGAGGATAGGTCCAACCGATAGTGTCGGAAAAAAGTAGATTGTGAGGACCAGGTAGCGGCCCTACAAATTTGTTCAAGAGATACCTGTGCACGCTCAGCCCAGGAGGTAGACACCGCTCTGGTGGAATGGGCCCGGAGGTTCTCCGGAACAGGCGCTCCACTGGAGGAGTAGGCTAAAGTAATGGCCTCCCTAATCCACCTAGCGATAGTACTCTTGGACACCCCCTGACCCTTGGTACTACCCTGAAAGGAGATAAATAACGACTGTGTCTTCCTCACTGCCTGAGTGACCGAAAGATAGTGTAGGAGGGCCCTGCGGACATCCAGGGTGTGAAATCTACGTTCCCCCTCATTAGTGGGATGGCTACAGAACGAGGGCAGGACTATTTCTTGCGTTCTATGAAAATGAGAAGCGACCTTCGGGAAATACGCTGGGTCCGGCCCGCCGGTTTTCAGAACAGGGGTCTCCCATCCAGGACAGGAAACCAACTGACGAAGGGGAGAAGTACCGCCCTTTTATTCAGAATGGTTTCCTGTCCTTGCTGGGCGGATCCCTCTCTCACGTGGTGCTGTCATGGGTGAGGGGAAAAGTTTTGCCGTATTTAACTTTTTTAGCTGCTTGGACACTTCCCTATGGAACCACAACTAGGGCTTATTTTTGGAGCAGGGCTTAGGGTATGACCGCACTTTGCGTTGTCCAAAACGCATGTAAAAACACACCCTCTGGCAGTAATTGATTTAGCCCAAAGTTGGTTTTGACCACAAATTAGCGCTAAAAACGCATGCGTATTTACCGCATTTTAGATGCGTTTTTAGCGCTTTTTACATGCTTTTTCAATTGCGTTTTGAGAGATGCGTTTAGAACATAAAGACACTGCTTAATAAAGTTTAAACAGTCAAACTCAATGAAAAAAAGGAAGAAAAAGAAACAAATCTATATTTTTAAGAAAAATAATGGAAATAGACATTTAATAAAATTATTGCGGTAATATATTTATTGCAAAAATAGCAATAAATTAATTTCTTTATTTTAATTGTCGGACTATGTGTGTGTGTCAGGCCCCTTTCACACGTCAGTGATTCTGGTACGTTTGTGCTATTTTTAAACGTACCAGAATCACTGACATACGCAGACCCATTATAATGAATGGGTCTGCTCACACATCAGTGATTTTTCACTGCACGTGTCTCCGTGCGGCGTACCCACGTGTCCGTGATTGCCGCATGGAGACATGTCCATTTTTTTTTGGCATCACTGATGTCCCACGGACCACGCAGTGGTGTGATCCGTGAAACACGTGCCAGAAAAAAAATGTGCTTTTAAAATAAAAATGATTTTTACTCACCCGGCTCCAGCGACGCTCTCTGCAGCCCGTGCAGCTTGCTGCTTCTGAGCCGGCTCATTATTGTCGCGCATATTCATGATGCACGACACAGCCGACCCGGAAGCAGCTGCTGCGGGGGTCAGCGCCGGCTGGATGCTGCAGCGCGCACAGGTGAGTTAATCTCTAAGTGCAATCACGGGCACGGAGAACGGAGCCCGGATTGCACTTAGACAACCCACGTGTGCCGTAATTCACGGCACACGGAGGGACATGTGCGTGTTTTACACGCCAGTGAAAAACGTCAGTGTTTTTCACTGACGTGTGAAACGGGCCTAAAGGGACATAAGTAATCATTATTTTGATGTCCAAAAAGCATGCGTTTTTTTAAGTCCAAAACGCATGTTTTCTGCACCTAAAAAGCATGTAAAACGCTGGAATTTTGATGTTTCTTGGTTATTGCCATTTCTCATAGACTTCAATGTTAGCAAAACGCACCCAAAATGGCAAAAACAATTGACATGCTGCTTCTTTGAACGCACAAAATATCCAAATTAAACGCTGCGTTTTAAAAAGCAAAGTGTGGACAGGAATTCAACATTTTCCATAGACTTTGCTTATTTTCCAGGTAGGTCTTATTTTCGAGGAAACAGGGTAGAAAGAGCTGACGGTGCTTCCTCCCCCATATACAGAGGATATGGTCACCGCGGAGTCACTATATCAGCCCCAGTCACAAGAGAAGTAAGAAGAAAATAAAAATAAATACTTAACTGACCCCCCCTCCCCCCGAATGTGTGACATATAGGAAAATGCCACTGTCAATCCAAATCTCTGTTATTAGCCCCGACCAGGTAAAAAACAGCCATATATATAAAATAATAAGCGTTACTAAATAGCTATGAAATATGTAAATGTGATCATAGACATATATTGAGACAGCGTTCAGCTTTCAGTCATATGGGGTGGCACTGATGTGGTTTTAATCACTGCTCAGTATACCGCGCTCTCGGCACTGACTGACAGCAGGTTCCAATGCTCAGCGGCTGTCAGTCAGTGTGGGGGGTGGGGTATATATGTGCTAAAAACAGACATTTCCCTTATTTTCTAAGCGGTATCGCTCGACATCAGACACAATGCTGAAGTTGGTTTCATATTCATCCAGTTTCGTATTCGGTGCCGAAGTTGGTTTATTTTTTAGATTTTTTTCATTTTTTTGTTTTGTTTTTTACAGGTTTAACAGCAAACATAAAAAACCCCACAATAATAAAATACAATATACCGAGGAGCCCTGATGTGAATACACTGAAAAGCAGCAAAAAAAAAAAAAAAAAAAAAAAAAGTATAAAACTGGCACAAAATGAGCATCAAAGCTATTTTTTCACAAGGGTAACATGCATACAATTTCTCCTGAGTACGCCGATACCTCATATGTGGTAGAAATGAACTGCTTGGGTGCACGACAGGGCTCAGAAGGGAAGGAGCGCCATTTGACTGTAAAATTGGATGGAATCATTAGCGAATGCCAGGTCGTGTTTGAAGCTCCTGAGGTGCCTAAACAGTGGAGCTCCGTCACAAGTGAACCCATTTTGGAAACTAGACCCCTCAAGGATTTTATCCAGGGGTATAGAGAGCATTTTGAACCTACAGATACATCACAGAATTTGATAAACTTAGGTTGCTTTATTGAAAATTTTCATTTTTTTTTCACAAAAATGTTGCTTTAGCACCAAATTTCTCACTTTTTCAAGAAGCAACATCAAAAAGTAGACCCCACAGTTTGTTGTCCAATTTCTTATGAGCTCAGTGATACCCCGAATGTGGCTAATAACCTCTGTTTGGAGAAACCAGAGTGCTTGTAACGGAAGGAGCACCATGTGAATTTTGGAAAAGTTGAAATAAACTGCGGGCACCATGTTGAATTTGCAAGGCCCCTAGGTACCTATACAGCAGAAACCCCCCACAAATGACTCCATTTTGGAAACTAGACCCCTCAAGGATTTTATTCAGTGGTATAGTGAGCATTTTGAACCCACAGGTACTTTACAAAAATGTTGCAGTAGCGCCAAATTTCTCACTTTTAGGCTATGCGCCCACAACCCAGCGACACTGTGTCTAGGATGCAGTGTCAGACCTTCTGCAGAGATGCGAGCATTGTCCACTGGAGAATGCAGCTGCCCGGGCCCTCCATCCAGGTTCAGGCTGCTGCGGTCTTTAGCTCTATTCTCCCACGTCTCCACGATATAAATTCCCATCCTGAAGCTCAGGAAGCCGCACCGCTGGTTTGTTTATGCTATGGAAAAAAACAAGCACAGTGGGCAGGAGATTTCCAAAAATCCTTCCAATGCGGTTGTACTGCACAGCGCAGCATTTTGGACGCAGCAAAAACACTTTGTCCAAAATGCTGCAAACCCTGATCGTGGACACATAGCCTAAAAAGCGAGGATGGATGGATAGATAGACAGAGGTAAAACACATACAGTATATAATGTCCCACCACCCTGCATATTCTAAGCTGGCACCCTTTAGTGATTTTCATGTCGCACTAAACGGTGTTTAGCATTACATTTAGCCAAAAAAAAAACCCTTTGTGGGGTCCCCTCTATTTTTGATAGCCAGCTAGGGTAAAGAAGACGTCTGCAGCCTGCAGACCACAGTTAGCAGCTTTACCTTGCTGGTAATCTAAAATAGAGGGCACCCCACACTATTATTTTAAAATTATAAATGGATCCAAAAAAGCAGAGAAGGCGGCACTTCACAATGGAGTTTTTGCGATTATTTAATGTGCAATTGTAAACAAAGTTACAGCATGAGTGGGGAGCGGGGAGTGCAGGTCTGCCGGCGTACCTGCACTTCCCCCTCCCCACTCATGCTGTAACTTGTTTACAATTCCACATTAAATAATCACAAAAACTCCATTGTGAAGTGCCGCCTTCTCTGCTTTTTTGGATCCATTGGACTTCTTTTTCTATGCCGGCTGAGCACCACTGGAGATTGCTGGAGGTCCGCTATCAAGCATTATTTCCACAATCCATGAGTACTCACCTGAGGCTGCAGTGCCCGGCTGCCTCTATTTACTTCTGTTAAAATTATAAATAATTAAAAAGAAAAATGTGGGGTCCCCCAAATTGGATCACCATCCAAGGTGAAGCTGACAGCGGTCTGGTATTCTCAGGCCTAAAAATAGCAGGTTGCAGCTGTTCCAGAAGTTACGCATCCATTAGATGTGCCAATCCTTGCACTTCGCCTCGGCTCATCCCGTTGCCCTGGTGTGGTGGCAATCAGGGTAATAAATGGGGCTGATACCAGCTGTGTAATGTCACCAGGCATCAAGCCCTGGGGTTAGTAAAGTTGCGGCGTCTATCAGCTACCTGACATCACTAACCCAGTCAGTAATAAAAAAAAAAAAAAAAAAAAAGACAACAAAAAAAAATTATTTGACAAAACAGTCCCCAACACATTTCCTCTTTCACCAATTTATGGAAAAGAAAAAAATCCAGTCCGTCACAAACCATTTTGGAGGTCCCATGACGATTCTGAATATGTGGGCATGCTCAGGGA
This sequence comes from Anomaloglossus baeobatrachus, assembly GCF_048569485.1. Lineage (NCBI taxonomy): Eukaryota > Metazoa > Chordata > Amphibia > Anura > Aromobatidae > Anomaloglossus > Anomaloglossus baeobatrachus. The sequence continues at coordinate 642,085 of NW_027441794.1, read as the reverse complement.
ACACTTCCCCATTTTCTGGCAGTGCAGGCACTCCATGTGAGCAGTGTGGCTGCAGTGACCTGAGAATACTGCACTCACACTCCATGGATCCAACCGAGAGCCGTGTGAGCTGCAGTAAGCTCAGTGTCACTGTGTGCAGGGAGCCAAGTGAGAGGATGAGGAGGGACCGCGGGGACCAGAGCAGCAGCTGGTATCGGGGGACCGGGGAGTGACAGGTGATGACTTGGCTGGACCTGGGGAGGACTTTTCTGTCACATCTGACATGTCACATGTGACAGAAATCAGAGGAGGATGAATGCAGCGTGTGCACCACCATCTTAGATGATCAGTATGGGGAGGGGGAATGGGGGGCACTTTGGCCAGACGGGGGACCGGGGGAGGGGATTGGGATTTATCTCCCATCTGACATGTTTGATCATTCCCAGTGGGAGATAAATCATGTTTTACTGGCGCCGCCATTTACTGTATCGTGATCTTCTATATACGGTGTATACCGGTGATCATGTCTCCGGGGACCGGAAACGACCGAATCGTGATCTCCAGGGTCTCCGCTACCCCTGCTAGCTGTCACCCCGGAGATTATCCGATGCTGGGGGGCAGTATACACTTTTACCTTACCGCCATTATAATACGGAGATATGGAAGAAGTGCCCTTCACTACTGACGTTTTACTCCGTACGGCGGTCGTAAAGGGGTTAAACTGCATGTACAAAACAATATGAAAATGTGCTTGGTCAAGAACCGGAGTAAACTGGACATGAAGGGGTTAATGATAATGATGACCCCAAAATAATAGAGCCCCTGCACCTACCTCCTCCTGCAGAGCCGCACACTAGATATATAATACCCTGCACCTACCTCCACCTGCAGAGCCGCACACTAGATATATAATACCCTGCACCTACCTCCACCTGCAGAGCCGCACAGTAGATATATAATACCCTGCACCTACCTCCACCTGCAGAGCCGCACACTAGATATATGATACCCTGCACCTACCTCCACCTGCAGAGCCGCACACTAGATATATAATACCCTGCACCTACCTCCACCTGCAGAGCCGCACACTAGATATATAATACCCTGCACCTACCTCCACCTGCAGAGCCGCACACTAGATATATAATACCCTGCACCTACCTCCTCCTGCAGAGCCGCACACTAGATATATAATACCCTGCACCTACCTCCACCTGCAGAGCCGCACACTAGATATATAATACCCTGCACCTACCTCCACCTGCAGAGCCGCACACTAGATATATAATACCCTGCACCTACCTCCACCTGCAGAGCCGCACACTAGATATATAATAACCTGCACCTACCTCCACCTGCAGAGCCGCACACTAGATATATAATACCCTGCACCTACCTCCTCCTGCAGAGCCGCACACTAGATATATAATACCCTGCACCTACCTCCTCCTGCAGAGCCGCACACTAGATATATAATACCCTGCACCTACCTCCACCTGCAGAGCCGCACACTAGATATATGATACCCTGCACCTACCTCCACCTGCAGAGCCGCACACTAGATATATAATACCCTGCACCTACCTCCACCTGCAGAGCCGCACACTAGATATATAATACCCTGCACCTACCTCCACCTGCAGAGCCGCACACTAGATATATAATACCCTGCACCTACCTCCTCCTGCAGAGCCGCACACTAGATATATAATACCCTGCACCTACCTCCACCTGCAGAGCCGCACACTAGATATATAATACCCTGCACCTACCTCCACCTGCAGAGCCGCACACTAGATATATAATACCCTGCACCTACCTCCACCTGCAGAGCCGCACACTAGATATATAATACCCTGCACCTACCTCCACCTGCAGAGCCGCACACTAGATATATAATACCCTGCACCTACCTCCACCTGCAGAGCCGCACACTAGATATATAATACCCTGCACCTACCTCCACCTGCAGAGCCGCACACTAGATATATGATACCCTGCACCTACCTCCACCTGCAGAGCCGCACACTAGATATATAATACCCTGCACCTACCTCCACCTGCAGAGCCGCACACTAGATATATAATACCCTGCACCTACCTCCACCTGCAGAGCCGCACACTAGATATATAATACCCTGCACCTACCTCCTCCTGCAGAGCCGCACACTAGATATATAATACCCTGCACCTACCTCCACCTGCAGAGCCGCACACTAGATATATAATACCCTGCACCTACCTCCACCTGCAGAGCCGCACACTAGATATATAATACCCTGCACCTACCTCCACCTGCAGAGCCGCACACTAGATATATAATACCCTGCACCTACCTCCCCCTGCAGAGCCGCACACTAGATATATAATACCCTGCACCTACCTCCACCTGCAGAGCCGCACACTAGATATATAATAACCTGCACCTACCTCCACCTGCAGAGCCGCACACTAGATATATAATACCCTGCACCTACCTCCTCCTGCAGAGCCGCACACTAGATATATAATACCCTGCACCTACCTCCTCCTGCAGAGCCGCACACTAGATATATAATACCCTGCACCTACCTCCACCTGCAGAGCCGCACAGTAGATATATAATACCCTGCACCTACCTCCACCTGCAGAGCCGCACACTAGATATATAATACCCTGCACCTACCTCCACCTGCAGAGCCGCACACTAGATATATAATACCCTGCACCTACCTCCACCTGCAGAGCCGCACAGTAGATATATAATACCCTGCACCTACCTCCACCTGCAGAGCCGCACACTAGATATATAATACCCTGCACCTACCTCCACCTGCAGAGCCGCACACTAGATATATAATACCCTGCACCTACCTCCACCTGCAGAGCCGCACACTAGATATATAATACCCTGCACCTACCTCCTCCTGCAGAGCCGCACACTAGATATATAATACCCCGCACCTACCTCCACCTGCAGAGCCGCACACTAGATATATAATACCCTGCACCTACCTCCACCTGCAGAGCCGCACACTAGATATATAATAACCTGCACCTACCTCCACCTGCAGAGCCGCACACTAGATATATAATACCCTGCACCTACCTCCACCTGCAGAGCCGCACACTAGATATATAATACCCTGCACCTACCTCCACCTGCAGAGCCACACACTAGATATATAATACCCTGCACCTACCTCCACCTGCAGAGCCGCACACTAGATATATAATACCCTGCACCTACCTCCACCTGCAGAGCCGCACACTAGATATATAATTTTTTTTTTTTATAAAACCTTTCAGGTTAAGATAGAGTGTCCACCATAGCCCTGTGCTCCCATAGGAAGACAGCATATGGTCATGTCTTAATCATCATATAAGGTTTTCCTGTAATTCAGTGTCATCACAAAAGAAAAACCATAACTGTTACAAACTTATAACCATGAAATCCAAATATACAAATCACACAAATATCTGTTTCCACTTCAAAAACTTCCACATCCCCTCTGCATCCAGTCCTCTCTCCAAATCATACTTATAATAGAAATGCAATTTCTCTAAGATCATACTGACGCAATCAGTCACCTCAATCACCTCCTCCTTGTACACATACAGATTTCTACAATTCCAGAGCACTTCCTTCACACAAGCCACAAATATCCACAACAATCTATCCTCCGTCCTATTTAATTTACATAACCCAAACATAATAATCTTATAAGTCAGACTCTGTATCCCAGTCAATTCCATACATAGCCCACTCATCTTTTTCCAGACATCCTTAGCAAAGTTACATGACCACAACACATGACGCACCTCCTCATCACTTCCACACCGCTCTCTTGGACACCGTTCAGACACAGCCAACCCCTTTCTTTTCTGCACGCTCCTCACCGGCAGCACCCCATGCAAAGACATCCACACAAAATCCTTCTGTTTATTAGACAAGTCACAACGCTCCAATTTTTGCCAGACATCTTCCGCTTCTGCGGACTTCAACCCTACAATCATGCACAGCATATCATTCATACACATTCTCTTAGTCAAAACCTTCTTGTTAAGAAAGCTCAACATAGACATTTTCTCCAGATGAAATTTTTTGATAAAGGCTTCCACCCTCAAATACCACAGCGGACACAGAAAAGCAATTGGCTTACTATTGTCCTGAAAAGACCATTGTAGTCGATTGGCCATAGTGCCGGCCAAATATCTGGCCATACTAGCAGCTTTAGTTTCCTTAGCAAATAAAGTTATTAAAAACCTAATGCAATTTAACCCAATATAAACCTCCAGGTTAGGGAAACCCAAACCCCCATTCCTTCTACTTTTCAAAAGAATCTCTCTTTTAGCTTTCTCTATGTTACTACCCCATAGAAATATAAACAATAATCTATTTATACGCCTAAAAAAGACACACGGCGGAGGAAACACCAACGCCAAATACATAATCATAGGCAATATTACACTTTTGATGACCAATATTTTCCCTGTGAAGGATAATTCACGCAGCCTCCAAAAATCCAATTTCCTCGCTATCTTACCACTCATTACATCCCAACTTTTCTCACCTTTCAATTCCTCATCCAAACTAACACCCAGCACCTCAATACCCTCAGTCACACATTCCATATCCACATCCCTCACCTCATGAGGACTAAAAAGAACCTTAATTTTACTTTTCCCCCAATTAATTTTGAAACCAGACGCAATACAAAATAATTTCACCAACAATTTCACCCTTTGCAAATCACACTCAGAGTCACACAACACACACACATCATCCATGTAGCCCACAGCCTTCACGACCTTACCATCACTACCTGGAACCAAAAACCCTTTCACAACCTTATCTTGCCTAATCAATTGTAACAGAGGTTCTAACACACAAATAAATAAAATAGGAGAAAGTGGACAACCTTGTCTAACACCAGACAAAATCCTGAAAGGTTCCGTGAAAAAACCATTCACCTGCACCACACTCTGAGCACCTTCATACAAACACGCAATCAACCTGACCAAACGCTCAGGAAAACCCATTCTAATCAACACACTAAACAAAAACAAATGGGCCACTCGATCAAACGCTTTCTCAAAATCCAATGCACACACAATTATACTTTTCTTCCTATTCTTACAGTCCTCAATCACATCTCTCACCAGGCACACATTGTCATGTATCCTACGCTTAGGCACCGCACAGACCTGTTCCTCACCTATCACTGAAGCAATCACCTCCTTCATTCTACTTGCCAGAATTTTTGCATAGATTTTATAATCTGCATTCAATAAAGTTATGGGTCTCCAATTCACCAAACTCCTCTTATCCCCCTTTTTATAAAGTAAAACCACCAATCCTCTCTTCATAGAGTCCGGCATCACCTTCCCTGTGAATAAGAATTTCACCACCTCCAAGAATTCTTTACCCACAATATCCCAAAACTTGACATAAAAGTCACACGGTATCCCGTCATGCCCTGGGGACTTGTTCTTAGGTGATTTGCTTATCACATCATGGAGTTCCCCCATAGTAATATCATCCAGCAACCTAAGCCCTTCATCCTCATCCACAAAGTTCTTCACCATCTGCAGAAACTCATTCTCCCTGCCCATCTCACATTCCTTCACATCATACAACTCTCTATAAAATCTTGCCACTTCTTTTATCACACCTTCTCCACGCACTTCTTCACCTTCCTCATTCAGCAAAATTCTCATATCTTTCTTCCCTCCACACATTTTTTTAAAGAAAAATCGAGTACATTTCTCATTCTGCTCTTTGATTTTCACTCGAGAGCGGAACACAATCTCTCGACCCTTCTCAGTTATCCAGTCATTCACCTCTTTCTGCGCTCCCTGCAACTCTTTCTCCACACACATACCAAACGATTTACACCTACGCAGAAAAGCAATGCGTCTATTAAAGCGGGTAAAGGCCAATCTTCTCTGTTTAGCCCTGGTGCAACCAACTTTCCGAAAGAAACCGCGTATCCTACATTTAACCCATTCCCACCATTGCAAAATATCACCAAAATCATTTTTCTGCCTCACCCATCCAGCAAACCTCATAGCAAACATTCTTGTAACCCTTTCATCCCCTAGCACACTCACATTCATTCTCCACCTACCCCTTCCATAAGAAAATTCATCCACCTCAAACACTCCCATCAAACATTCATGATCAGAAAAACACACTCTCTCTTGGACATAATTAGTACAGTAAATTGCATCTGAAAGGAAAAAATAATCCAGCCGGGAGTCCGTGCGACCATCCGCGGCATGATAAGTAAATGGTCCCGGTTTAGTAGCCACTGCATCCTTTAAAGAAAAATCTTTCAGTATCTTATTCCACAAAATACCTGTTGCATCCACCTTGTTTTCACAGGCACTTGCTCTTGCTGATTTGGAAAATACACAATTAAAATCTCCTACCACAAAAACAGGAACTTTACCGTGTAAAAATGAAATTAACTTCTGAAATAACAAAAGACGGTCGTGTTTGTCCACATTTGCGTAAATGCATATGAGCCTGAAGTCCCATCCATGGTAACACAAAGAAACCAGCACACATCTGCCTTCTTCAATCACGGTGTATTCCTTGACAGTAATGTCCTTATTTTGTATCAACACCCCAATGCCATCATTCCTATTCAAAGTAGAAAAAGACCAGATAGAGTCTCCATATTTCCACTCACTTTTCTTGGGAAATTTCTTTAATCCACACTCTTGTACACAGACAATATCACTGCCCTTTGAGGCCAAAAAATCCAATACCACTGTGCGCCTAGGCAAAGAGGTAAACATACGCACATTTTGTGATAGGATCCTTAGTTGTAACACCATAGAGGTATAGGTTTATGGGAACCAAAGAGGGGAATAAGAAACCACATTCAAGCAGGTGCAGAGCATTCACATTACGACGGATCTTCAAGCATATCCTCCAGGAGAGCCACCTTGCCGTCCTCCAAAAAACCCACACTGGGAGATATAGGATTAACTGCAGAAAGCGCCTCAGATTGCAACTCGTCCCCCAAGTCAGGAGACAATATAGCATAAGGATTATGTGTTTCTATTGGAGGCACATGAACCCTTGCCAATGGATTACTCCTTAACCTCTTCACAGATTTATGAGACATTTTATTTTTGTCCAGCACCTTCTTGAAAATAGCACTGCTCTCTGCCCTGGGCATCCTGGCTTCCTCCTTCTCCTCTGGAGACACAGAAAATGTATACATACTAGGGCTCAAGGGAGAAACAGGCTCAGGGCTCAGAAACTCCTCAATCAGCTCTGCAGGCGTGAGATCCACAGAAGAAGCAGGCAGTGGCACACTAGGAGTTTCTGGCACCACACCCAATGGCTCTGCACACACAGAGGGCTCTGCCACCCCCAATAGGGCGTCCACCTTGGGAAGGTCAATGTCCACCAACATGGCTTGCTTCTCAATCTTGGGAAGATCAACTACCACAGCCCCCATTACAGACACAGCTGGCACCTCAGACACCTGGGGGTTAACAGCGACATTCTCCAGAGCTGGTGTTTGCTTCACAGCCTTATCCCTGTCTCTGCGCCTCACAAACTGAGATCTCTCCAAAAATGACTGTCGATGCAAGCCAGGGCAAGACCTACAAGTGTGATCTCCTGCACCACAGATGTCACACATAGGGGAAAAGGGACACTCCGAGGCTTCATGCCCCACTTGTTTGCAATTCCTGCAGGCTACACCTGCCTCGCAGTTATCAGCCACATGTCCATATTTGAAGCATTTCCTGCAAAAAGAAGGCTGCCCAGGATAGAAGAGATAGCCTCTATCTCCCCCAATGGAAAAATTCCCGGGAGGGTGCATTATTCCACCAATGTTGTCTGGATCTTGTTTAAAACGCACCCAGAATTTTATGTTCCCATTAAACACCCTAAACATGTTTTTCTGCTTAATTCCTCCTTTAACAGATGAGCAATATCTGGCCAAAAACGCTCTAATCATGGCTATGTCTACAAAAGGGTTGTACATATGGACGGTGATGGGCCTCTCCACATTAGAAAAAAGTGGTTTAACCAGGATAAACTGCAGAAACTCGTGCGCCTGGTTCTCTCTCAGCAGCTGGTAAAAATTCAGGCAGTCCTCCTCTGTGTAAAAGGAGATGTCAAATTTACCGGCCTTCGCAAATTCCTGGATGCAAAACACCTTGTCTAGGTCCACTCCGGCCAGCCCCATCACCACATTCCTGACAATGTACTCCAGCCAGCCCCATCACCACATTCCTGACAATGTACTCCAGCCAGCCCCATCACCACATTCCTGACAATGTACTCCAGCCAGCCCCATCACCACATTCCTGACAATGTACTCCGGCCAGCCCCATCACAACATTCCTGACAATGTACTCCGGCCAGCCCCATCCCAACATTCCTGACAATGTACTCCGGCCAGCCCCATCACCACAGTCCTGACAATGTACTCCGGCCAGCCCCATCAACACATTCCTGACAATGTACTCCGGCCAGCCCCATCACCACATTCCTGACAATGTACTCCAGCCAGCCCCATCACCACATTCCTGACAATGTACTCCAGCCAGCCCCATCACCACATTCCTGACAATGTACTCCAGCCAGCCCCATCACCACATTCCTGACAATGTACTCCAGCCAGCCCCATCACCACATTCCTGACAATGTACTCCGGCCAGCCCCATCACCCCATTCCTGACAATGTACTCCAGCCAGCCCCATCACAACATTCCTGACAATGTACTCCAGCCAGCCCCATCACCACATTCCTGACAATGTACTCCGGCCAGCCCCATCACCACATTCCTGACAATGTACTCCGGCCAGCCCCATCACCACATTCCTGACAATGTACTCCGGCCAGCCCCATCACAACATTCCTGACAATGTACTCCGGCCAGCCCCATCACCACATTCCTGACAATGTACTCCGGCCAGCCCCATCACCACATTCCTGACAATGTACTCCGGCCAGCCCCATCACCACATTCCTGACAATGCACTCCAGCCAGCCCCATCACCACATTCCTGACAATGTACTCCGGCCAGCCCCATCACCACATTCCTGACAATGTACTCCAGCCCAATATTCGTCCTGTCATCCTCCACCACCTCCAACCGCACAGTATTCTTAATAGCTGCCATATCTAAAGTGCCCAAGGCACGGGATCACTCCTCCTCAACCCGGAACCCTACTGGGCAAGAACCCCCTGGCCCAGCCCAGGTCCCAGCATGTGCAGCAGACGCCACACACACCAGGACAATGGAGCCAATTCCCCCAGAGAGCCTGAGCCCAGTAATGGGGAATCTCCACACACCTCCACCTGCAGAGCCGCACACTAGATATATGGCTGCTCTGTGCTTACAGGACCTGTGATGATGTCACATGGAGGGGAGGAGTCAGGGGTCACATGATCAGCTCCTCAGTGCTATATTGGCGTGCACACACTCGATGAGGCGTGGTGCCAGTGGACGGTTATAGTAAACCATTGTTGCGTATGTATGTGACCCCTGTTGCGTATGTATGTGACCCCTTCACACTCATTTCAATCTTTGCTAAATTGAATTCTTTATTGATAAGTTCAGGTGAGGAGAAGATTTGTTGAGCGACTTTAGAAGAAAAACGTTTGGACCTGATCGATCTTGTATCACAAGTAGCTGAAAATGTGTGTATGACGTGTATGAAGCAGAGCCGCATGTGTACGATGTGTTCGGAACAGTGCCGTGAGTACGATGTTCACGTAGCGGAGCTGTGTATGTAACGGAGCAGTGTGTGCATGACGTGTATGTAGTGGAGCCGTGTGTGCATGATGTGTATGTAGCGGAGCCGTGTGTGCATGATGTGTATGTAGCGGAGCCATGTGTAAAAAATGTGTATGTAGCGGTTACCCTCTTTTACCACTTTTTTAGTCCCCAAAACACCCATGCAGGTTCGATATAATCCACACGAGGTCCGATAATGATTCAAGCTCTGCTACATGTAGTTACAGCGCGTGATCATGGCACATGACCGCCTTCTATGAGGTTCAGTCAGAGACTGAGCAGCGATCAGTGGTGACATCACTCAGGTTAGCCGCGGCCACAGCTTGAGGTTCCCACAGTCCACCACTTGTGACCGAAGGTAACTTCACCTCAGGTGAGTTAATTCACCGCTCATCACGCGACTCACTCAGTTTGTGCCTGAACCTCACAGTGTACGTAGGAAATCCTGTTAGATAGAAGCGCAGGACAGGGTCTTACCAGGTAAGGTAACAGATAAGCCAAAGTAATTTCATTCACCTATTAGGGTTGTGCTAATCACATCTGCTAAACGCACATAAAAGATGACGACAGCCGCAGCCCTGGAAAGCGAATTCAGACATAACGAGGGAGAGATCGGGTGTATGCCGCGCTATCACCAGAAAATCAGATGTTGATTATTTCATCTCCTTATGCTCTATTCAGGTCGATACATTTCAGAGAACTCTGTCTCCTTCATCAGGACATCAAGGAAAAACCAACAGTCTACTACAGAGGAAAGAACCTATATATATATATATATATATATATATATATATATATAGATATATACAGTGCCTACAAGTAGTATTCAACCCCCTGCAGATTTAGCAGGTTTACACATTTGGAATTAACTTGGCATTGTGACATTTGGACTGTAGATCAGCCTGGAAGTGTGAAATGCACTGCAGCAAAAAAGAATGTTATTTCTTTTTTTTTTTTTTTTTTTAAATTGTGAAAAGTTTATTCAGAGGGTCATTTATTATTCAACCCCTCAAACCACCAGCATTCTGTTTGGTTCCCCTAAAGTATTAAGAAGTATTTCAGGCACAAAGAACAATGAGCTTCACATGTTTGGATTAATTATCTCTTTTTCCAGCCTTTTCTGACTAATTAAGACCCTCCCCAAACTTGTGAACAGCACTCATACTTGGTCAACATGGGAAAGACAAAGGAGCATTCCAAAGCCATCAGAGACAGGATCGTGGTGGGTCACAAGGCTGGCAAGGGGTACAAAACCCTTTCCAAGGAGTTGGGCCTACCTGTCTCCACTGTTGGGAGCATCATCCGGAAGTGGAAGGCTTATGGAACTACTGTTAGCCTTCCACGGCCTGGACAGCCTTTGAAAGTTTCCACCCGTGCCGAGGCCAGGCTTGTCCGAAGAGTCAAGGCTAACCCAAGGACAATAAGGAAGGAGCTCCGGGAAGATTTCATGGCAGTGGGGACATTGGTCTCAGTCAATACCATAAGTAACGTACTCCACCACAATGGTCTCCGTTCCAGACGAGCCCGTAAGGTACCTTTACTTTCAAAGCGTCATGTCAAGGCTCGTCTACAGTTTGCTCATGATCACTGGGAGGACTCTGAGACAGACTGGTTCAAGGTTCTCTGGTCTGATGAGACCAAGATCGAGATCTTTGGTGCCAACCACACACGTGACGTTTGGAGACTGGATGGCACTGCATACGACCCCAAGAATACCATCCCTACAGTCAAGCATGGTGGTGGCAGCATCATGCTGTGGGGCTGTTTCTCAGCCAAGGGGCCTGGTCATCTGGTCCGCATCCATGGGAAGATGAATAGCACGGCCTACCTGGAGATTTTGGCCAAGAACCTCCGCTCCTCCATCAAGGATCTTAAGATGGGTCATCATTTCATCTTCCAACAAGACAACGACCCAAAGCACACAGCCAAGAAAACCAAGGCCTGGTTCAAGAGGGAAAAAATCAAGGTGTTGCAGTGGCCTAGTCAGTCTCCTGACCTTAACCCAATTGAAAACTTGTGGAAGGAGCTCAAGATTAAAGTCCACATGAGACACCCAAAGAACCTAGATAACTTGGAGAAGATCTGCATAGAGGAGTGGGCCAAGATAACTCCAGAGACCTGTGCCGGCCTGATCAGGTCTTATAAAAGACGATTATTAGCTGTAATTGCAAACAAGGGTTATTCCACAAAATATTAAACCTAGGGGTTGAATAATAATTGACCCACACTTTTATGTTGAAAATTTATTAAAATTTAACTGAGCAACATAACTTGTTGGTTTGTAAGATTTATGCATCTGTTCATAAATCCTGCTCTTGTTTGAAGTTTGCAGGCTCTAACTTATTTGCATCTTATCAAACCTGCTAAATCTGCAGGGGGTTGAATACTACTTGTAGGCACTGTATATATATATATATATATATATATATACTTATATACAGATAAGTCAGAGGATCACCCACCGTATTTCAAATACTGGCGGGACAATCGACTTATCAAATAACGGCAACGAGATTTAAAGCACAATGTATTAAAAGAGGAGGCCGTGGCGACACTGATGATGTGAGATGCAGCTTAACCGAGGTCCAACTGTCATCCTACAAGCTACGGAATTTTAATAAATATAATGGTGATGGATTCATTTACCAACCTGATGACAAGAAATTAGAAGACCTAAGGAACATTTTGGGACCATTCCCTTAGATTTTGATGCTGGTACACCGGAGATATTCAGGACTGAACCTGGTGGTATGTGAGTGAATCTCCTGCGTTCCCACTGCAGGGCCCCGGGCCATATCACCCATCTCCTCGCTATGTCCATTACCTGACCCGGTCTCCAGTAACTCTTACATTAATATAGGAGAGCCTCTTCCACCCAATTCAGCTATCACCATGATCTCCTATATACAGGGATGTGAACAGCGATTTGTCTGGATAGATCCGCTGATACTGCCTCTGCTGTAAGCCCCTCAGTCTGGATTTGAGTCCTGGAGCTTCAGTTGCCGCTGTTACACTCATTAAATAAAAGTCTACCTCCTCACTGCCCCGTTCAGAGACACTGTGTTTCTTAATCAGCGATATACATTACTATTATGAAGTATGGCATTGCGGACATCTTGCTGCATGCATCTTATCTAAACTTCAGGGAAACTGATAACTACTACTAATCTACTGAACAAAGAAAGTGTCCACCAAACTCATTTATGTTTTAACAGTTAACCATTGTCTCCTCTCCTAAGAGAGATAAGGAAAAGGAGCCCTCAATTACTGATGTCAGAGTAACCAACAAGACTCACTGGATCCCATTAACACTAAAGGTCACAGAAATTTCTAGCTCCACAGTTTCCAAAGGTAGAAATGTTAAATGACCCCTCTCTGGGACTTCTACGCTATGTGCTCACGTTGCGTTGTCCCTGCAGAAATTTCTGCAGCGATTTGAACAGCACACGTGCGCTTCAAATCGCTGCAGAAACACTGCGCTATGACAAGCCGATTTCATGAGCTCTGGATGTAGCCCCACCATAGACAGAGCAGGGGCTGCATCCAAAGCACACTAAAGAAGCGACATGTTGCTTTTTAGAACACAGCGATTTTGTAGCATGCAAATCGCTGTATTCTAAAACGTTACGTGCGCATGGATTATGCACAATTTTCATAGATTGTGCTGGGGACGCAGTTACGCTGCGGTGCAGAACGCAGCGAACTGCATGCAATGCGCACACGTGGGCACAGAGCATTACACGCATAACAAAGACTTTTAAGTGCACTGTGCCTGTCTAAAAATATATTGGATACGTCACCGAACCTCCTAGAAAGCCTGTCCTAAGACCCCCGGGTCTTCCTAGCCTGTTTGCTACTTTATTAACTACTAAACAGCACATCCGGTTATTAAGAAGAGGCGCTGCAAGCCGCCATTGCCTTGGCGACGTTGTTATAAACACATACGGAGCATATTGCTAGCTTAAGTAGTCAGTACCCTGTTATAAATCATATATACCCACAACATGGAGAGAGGTGCCAGACTCAAGAAATATAATACATCAAACTCCAACTGATCCAGCCGAACAAATCAAAATAAAGACAAATTACAAGGAAATAAAGTGGGGAAAACTGAAACCAACAGACTAACCCTCAAAACTGACAAAGCTGTTTTGGCAAAAGATGTCGCTTTCGCTAAGCACACTACAAGCAAAATACCTGCAAAAGAATGCTTAGACTCTCACCACCACAGCTGTCAGGCTTCCACGACAAATTCATACCTTACCGACAATAAGGAAACATCATATATCAAACCTGCAATTTTAAACCCACTTAACTATGGACAAGATGGCCTGCCAGAATTTTCAGGAACAATGCAATGCAATGCAGGAACAATGTGAAGCTAAGAGGCATCACAGAATCCGTATCTGCTAGAGACTTGGAAAAATATGTCAAAAATATTCTCAAAGTAGCAATAATACCTAATAGACCCCAACAGGAGTAATAGTCAAAAATAGCAAAAAGGGGTGTATGACAAAAGAGGACTAGACACTTAAAACATAACTTTTAATAATGTGTTCATTAATAAGTGATGACTCACTGCATAAAAACGTGAACTAAAAGCTAAACATGAACCACTAGGCCTCCAAACTCACATTGGGCCTATGTGGCGCATGAGGCACATCAAACCAACACATCCCATTTAAACACACTGAGATGCAATTAGACAAAGTGGTTAAAAAAAAAACACACCCAAAAGAAGGAACCGCCCTCATAAGTGGTGTATGGGTTTAAGTGTAATAGGACTATAAACAGTCTAGACCAAACCTTTACAAACACCCAGGATACCACCCTTCCATAGCAATAATGGATCCTGTTTAAGAAAAGGAATGGTCTTACCGTGACTCAATGGGCATATCAATACCATAGAGGTCCAGAGCAAAAAAACTGGTGACCATCAAGTGGACATAGTAAATACCAGATACAACTCAGGAACCGGTGTAATAAAAGGTTGTATAAATCGCATCCTCCCAACGCGTTTCATATATATTAATCATTAGGGGAGTTTTCACAAAAGATGCTCCGCATCCCGTCAGTATCAAAGAAACTGACCATCAGAAAATAGATTGCCCCATATGGACACAAGTGTCCAGAAAAGACGGACGCCAAACGAAATGTGCCGCGGTGTCTAGTCCTCTTTTGTCATACACCCCTTCTTGCTAGTTTTGTCAAAAATATTCTCACAAAGGCATTGCCTTCTCTAACAGATCTTGACATTGCCATTGACCGGATACATCGACTACCGCATCCAGAAACCTGACAACAGATTTACCGAGAGATACCATTCTAAAGTTCCACTTCTATCGCACCAAAGAACTCCTCTTGAAATTCATGAGAAATAATAGAACATTACCGGACCCATATAAAAACATCAAGGTTTTCATAGACCTTTCAAAAGAGACTGTTTCAGCAAGGAAGACTTTTTCACAAATGACAAAACAACTACAAGACTGGGGGATCAATTACCATTGGGGCTTCCCCACCAAATTATTGGTATAGAACAAAGATAAATTGATTCCCCTGGCAACTCCGGAGGATGGCTTAAGATATGTTTCTTTATTAAATAGAAATCTTGATCTGGGACAGGACTCAAAAACTAAAACATGAATTTATGTCATCAGACTTCACCCAAGATAATGGCACAACTATGTCTCCATTGGATTATAAATACCAGCTAAAAGTTTTTTTGCCGTTTGAGGATAAATTACTTACAGACTGTAAAACTTTTTCATTGCCCTGCATTACTTATTCAGGATGAGAGTTGGACCAACAATTGACTTCTGCTGTACTCTTCAGCTAGATACGGAGGACCACGTCAGGAACATTCCGTGTCTATTCCCGAACTTTTGCGCCAAGAGGAAGAATACATTGTTTCCCAAGTTGGTAACCTGGGACAATAATTCCTCCAGGCGAACTAACCGTTTTCTTTCAGTATAACATTTATATTTTGTTTAATTTGGTTTCAGATTATCTCTTTATTTTTTCTGCTATACATTAGAATACTAGTAATATAATGTTTAATAAGTTGTATTCACTGGTACAGATTGCTTTAAAGTTTAACCTATAATATCTTAGTTAGTTTATTAGTTTGTTGATTAATTAATTAGGAATTAGTTAGAATTAATAATAAGGAAATTAATTTAGTAAGGTTTTTTTTGCGGGGGGGTTCTCCTCTCTCTCTTTTCTCTCTTTCTTCTTCTTTACACCCCATATAACCCCCACTCTCTCCCTCTACTTTATTTTGCCTTCAAAAATTTCCTTCTTCACCTAAACGTTTAAATATTCGCCCGTGACCCTTTTTTTAATCAATCAATCACTATATCCGTCAAATTTTTATCATACAATGTGAGAGGTCTGAACTCACCTAGAAGGAGGTTCCATCTCTGGAGAGAGGTAAGAAACTTCAATGCAGATGTTGTTTGCCTACAGGAAACCAAATTGGCTAGTAAAAATCATCCCAAATTTGAACACAAAAACTTTCCCCATATTTTTAGCTCTCTCAATGAAAGGAAAAAAGCTGGTGTGATTATAATGTTTAGAAACTCGATTTCTTTTGAACTAGTATCAGAAACAAAGGACAACAAAGGACGATATATCATCATCATATCATGCCTTATAAACAATTGTCCTTGTACAATCATTAATCTGCATGCACCCAATTGGGGCCAGATTAGATTTCTAAACATGGTATGTCGTGATATCCATGACAATCAAAGTGGAGACCTGATCATCCTGGGGAATTTCAATTTGATTCCTGACAAATTCCTAGACACGACGGCTCCTATTAGAACTTATAGACATACCCTGAAACAATGGCTAATTAATCAGGAATATCTTGGACATATTTAGATGTCTAAAAAGCTCCTCACGGGAATATTGTTACGATTCAGACATATACCACACCTATTCAGGTATCGATCTGGCACTAACCAATTCACTATCAATATCTAAATTTAAAAAGATCGAAATAAACCAACGAACATTTTCAGACCATTGCCCTATCCTCTGCGAATTGGCATTAGGCTTCCCAACTTAGAGCAGACCCTTATGGAAAAATAATTCCTATTTAATCAACTCCCCTAAATATAATAAACAAATCCAAAAGACAATTGAAATCTATTTTAGGGAAAATATCACCGAAGATATCTCACCGTTTATTCTTTGGAACGCGCATAAAGCCGTTTTAAGAGGTAACTTAATCCAGCTAGCAGCGACCCATAAAAAACTACAAAAGAAAAAACTTGAAAAGATACAATCAGACATTAGAGGAAAAGAAATAATACAACAACAATTACCAACTCCATCCCCTGAACTCCATAAGGAAATCCTATGACTTAGATTAGATTTAAAAGCCCACATTCTTAAAGAGTATGAACAATTCACCAACAGCATGAATGCTAATTTCTACTCCCTAATTAATAAACCTACCTCCCTCATAGCCAAAAGAATCAAACAAATGAGAATCAAAAAATGTATTCACCAAATAAAAAAGACAGATGGTTCCCTAGCCATTCACCCGAGAGACATAGTTGACTCATTTGCCAAGTTTTACACAAAAATTTATAATTTGAAAAATGATCCTCTGACCCCTCAACCCACTGAAGCCATAATTAAAGGATTTTTAAACAAAGTCAACCTCCTGCAATTGTCCCATTCCCAATTGGAAACACTAAGCGTACCCTTTTCAGAACCAGAGATATTAAAAATAATTTCTGGTCTAAAAAATGGAAAAGCCCCAGGCCCAGATGGCTTCAGTGGTGAATATTATAAGGCCTTTTCTGCAATCTTGACACCTCATCTGGTTGAGGTCTTCAATAACGCATCTCTGATGGGTTCCTTCCCAAAAGAGATGCTTGAAGCGGTGATCATAGTGATCTCTAAAACAAAAGAAGATACTAATCTGGTCAAGAACTATAGACCTATATCACTCATAAATACTGACATAAAAATTTATGCTAAAGCAAATGCCACTAGGCTTAAAGCAATCCTTCCTAAACGTATCAATTTTGATCAGATGGGCTTCATCGAAGGACGTCAAACCTCAGATGGTGTTCGGAGAGTGTTAAACCTCATCTCACATATTAATACTAAGAAAAAACCCTTTTTACTGATTGCACTCGATGCGGAAAAGGCCTTTGATAGGGTAAGCTGGCAATACCTTGAATCCACCCTATCTAGATTCGGCTTCACAAACCAAATTATAAAATCCATCATGGCCCCCTATACATGTCCCTCAGCCAAGGTATTCGCAAATAATCACTTATCACAACCATTTGGAATTACAAATGGTACAAGACAGGGTTGCCCCTTGTCACTGCTTCTTTTTGTATTGGCCATCGAACCCATGGCGGTTTTAATCTGAGAAAATTTGGACATTCAGGGCATTAAAACAAAAAATTATCACCATAAGATAGGCCTTTTTGTGGATGATGTACCATATCTTTCGCTTTATAAGACGCACTTTTGTTCCCCCAAATTTTGGGGGAACGTAGGGGGTGCGTCTTATAAACCAAATATGCGGGGGGGTGTACATATATATATATATATATATATATATATATATATATATATACATATATATATATACTGCAGGGTCCGCTCTGGAGCGGTGCTGGGGGCAGGTGACAGCTGCGGGCGGCAGCGTTTGATCTCCTGCTCCCGCTCATATAATATGCACAGCCGCTGTCCAGCAGTGTGGTGCTGAAACTGCATCATGCTGAGGGGCTGGGGCAGCGGGGCATATTATATCTACCTGCGCCCTCCTTTGATCGCACATGCACCCCTGTGTTAGCTATGGCCCCCATGCTGCTGCCCATAGTGAAATAAAAAACTCTTTACTTACCCCCTCCAGTGTGTCTCCCTCCTGGTGCTGTGATCAGGCACGCAGAGATTTCACTCTGCTGTGCCGATCACATGACCGGACCGTGAACCAGGAAATGCAGGCAGGAGGCCGGAGCTCAACCCTGAGGAGGGGGACACGAGGGAGCACAGTGCTGGAGAAGGTAAGGAAAAAGTTTATTTTACTAAAACAGCAGCCTGGGGCGATATCTAACACAGGGGGCCCTTGTGTGGCAGCCACAGGGGGGCCATGTGCGTCAGCCACAGGGGGGCCGTGTGCGTCAGCCACAGGGGGGCCGTGTGTGGCAGCCACAGGGGGCCCGTGTGTGTCAGCCACAGGGGGGCCATGTGTAGCAGCCACAGGGGGGGGCCGTGTGTAGCAGCCACAGAGGGGCCGTGTGTGGCAGCCACAGGGGGCGCCGTGTGTAGCAGCCACAGGGGGGCCATGT
Organism: Anomaloglossus baeobatrachus; assembly: GCF_048569485.1. Lineage (NCBI taxonomy): Eukaryota > Metazoa > Chordata > Amphibia > Anura > Aromobatidae > Anomaloglossus > Anomaloglossus baeobatrachus. Next base: position 623,026 of record NW_027441794.1, on the reverse strand, counting down.
GTAGCAGCCACAGGGGGGCCGTGTGTGTCAGCCACAGGGGGGCCGTGTGTGTCAGTCACAGGGGGGCCGTGTGTAGCAGCCACAGGGGGGCCGTGTGTGGCAGCCACAGGGGGGCCGTGTGTGTCAGCCACAGGGGGGCCGTGTGTGTTAGCCACAGGGGGGCCGTGTGTGTCAGCCACAGGGGGGCCGTGTGTGTCAGCCACAGGGGGGCCGTGTGTGGCAGCCACAGGGGGGGCCGTGTGTGGCAGCCACAGGGGGGCAGTGTGTGGCAGCCACAGGGGGCGTGTGCCAGCACAAGGGGGCTATATTCAATATAAGGTGGCCATATCCAGATTAAGGGGGCTAATTTTAGGATGGGGGGGCTATGAGGGACATATACCCTATATGATTTGTTAGACGGACACTGGCATTATAAGACGGACCCCATTTATTAAAAAAAAATTCTCTATTCCTTCACCAAATTTGGGGGTGCGTCTTATAATCCGGTGCATCTTATAAAGCGAAAAATACGGTAATTCTCTCATTGTCTGATCCTGTAAACTCCATCCAAAACGCTCAATCTATACTCCATGAATTCTCCATTGCTTTCGATTACAAACTAAACATGGATAAATCAAAAATTCTCCCATTTTTCCTTGCTCACTTAACCATCCAAACCATAAAAAATTGTCATCTTTTTCCTGGGCAGAAAATTCAATAATATATCTGGGAATTCAAATAACAAACAACCTACATACTTTAGTGAAATTAAATATGGAAAACCTCCTAGAAACTACAAGTAAAGAAACAGCCTCCCTGTTCAAAAAGGATATTACATGGCTTGGCAGATTACTATCCTATAAAATGATCATTCTACCTAAGATACGCTACTTTTTTGAGCTATTCCGTTCACTATACCCCCGCTATATCTAAACAAACTCTAAAACATTCTAAATGGCTTTGTCTGGGATCACAAGAGGCCTAGAGTCTCCAAATCCATCCTAATGAAGCGAAAAACAAGAGGAGGGTATAGTCTGCCGAATTTAGAATGCTATTACAAGACTACTACCATTAAACAGCCTTAATTGGCTACAGAACAACCATTATTTACCTTGGATAGATCTTGAACTTGCAGCAAACAATTATTCTTCCCTCAAATCACTCATTTTACTTTATATTCTCAATCCTAAACTACCCCTACCTAAGTCCTCCACTTTGGCTTCTACCATATTGGCATGGAAAAATGTGTGCAGAAGAAAAACAAAAACCCCGACATTCCAACAAATTAAAAATTATCCACTAAAATTACTCTCACATATTTCTAAAGAAAACATTCCCTCCAATTGGCATGACTTAGGCCTCAGATGTATAGGTGATATACATACTGGCCACGATTACATCCCTTTCTTAGATTTAAAGATAAGACATAAAATTAATGACTCGGAATTTACTCTACTCATTTCCCTAAGAACTTCCCTTCACAAAACTTTAGCCAACAATATCTCTATCCCTGAGAACGTATGCCTTCTTATCTGCAATACCGACAAGAACACCATCTGGAAAACTAAAAACATTTATGATGCCATAAATGATGATATGGAACCAGTTACCCAAAGCTATATGTTGTCGTGGGGAAAAGACCTCCAAAAGAGCTTCTCAGTAGAAAACTGTCAGTCAAGCCTAAAAATTACCTACTCCTCAACCTTCTCTGCTGTCTTGCATGAATCCTATTATAAAGTACTAACAAAATGGTACTTTACGCCCTCTAAACTAAACAGAATAAATGCAGAACAATCAGCTTAGTGTTGGCGGAATTGTAGTAAAAAAGTCACCCTACTCCATATCCTATGGGAATGCCCGAAGGTTAAAGCTCTCTGGGAAGAAGCTTCAAAACTAATAAATCAGATCACACACTCTAAAATAAAACTCTTCCCTCAGATGGCTTTATTATCACTAGACCTACAAGATATAAGTTCCTCTCATATCTCAGTTGTGATTCACATCTTATTAACAACTAAGCAATTAGTTTTGTCCAAATGGAGAACAGACCATGTTCCCAACATCTCTGATGTCATTCATCTGGTATCTATCCATCATGATTATGAGAAACGGCATGCGATAATCAATAACTTGTTCCCTTCATACCATAGAAGGTGGAATATCTGGAATCTCTTTATAAAAAGCAATAATCCCTAGAAAATATTGATTATGTACCAGCTCTACCTCCTCTCCAGACATACCTCCCTCCCACCCCTTACATACATCCCCTCCCCCTTCTCTGTTTTTTTTTTTTTCTTCTTCTCTCTCTTTCTTGTTCTATTTCTTTCTCTCTTTTCTTTCAATGTTATACCTAGATTAGTTTTCAGTTATTTCCTGTTATTTATAATAAGGTTAAATCACCAATATTAATTAGATACTCATTTATTTGAGAAAACTATGCACTGTAATTAGTACGTGATTATTCTTTCTTATCGTTTCTCCTTCCAATTTCTCCATCCCTGTTCCCTTGTTTCCCCAAATAAAAAACCTTTTCCTTAATTTTTCCACCCCATCTTTTCCACCCCCTCCAAGATATTGTTAATCTTTATGCTTAGTTCAAATGTTATATTATATGTATTGACAAATTCTTACTCAAAAAAATCTCAGAAATGTTGTTCAATTCTTTACTTTGCCTAGCGATTAATACAAATTATTGAAACACATACCTGTTATAGAAATATGGGTTGCTGAAATATCTAATCAAAGTTGCAGAAATGCACTGCACATTGATTGAGTTATGCATTGTGGGTGGGCCTTTGTAGGTCGGGTGCTGCTCTGTTCACCCGGCTCTGTTTGCTTTCCTAGGCTGGAGGGGCGGGGGAGAAAGGTCAGGACTCAGCTGACTCCGGTTTTCTGCCTCAGTCTGAACTGTACTGTGAGATGTTACAGATGCAGGAGCAATAAAAACAACTTCTGGTCCATCTTCAGTCAATGAATGTCTGCCTGAACAGCTCCGGCCCTGTCTGAATCCAGTCCTCCACCCTGCTTTGACGGCAATCCCAAGCAATGCCAAGGTTTCATCAACCAGTGCACCCTGCACTTTAAGCTGTTGGCTCATCAGTTTTTATCAGACCAGTCCAAAGTGGCATTTCTGATGTTGCACCTCGCAGAGGCTCTTGATATGACCCAATTACTCCTGACCTCTTGGAATTTCTGCAGTCCTTCTGGAGAGTTTTTAGGTACCCAGCTCGAGTCATCTCAGCTGTGTCCTTTCTTCTGCACTTGTGTCAAGGAGTTCTAACTGAGGGTCAGTATGTATCTCTATTCCGCGCCCTCGCTTCTGAATTAAGATAGAAAGATTAGGCACCAGAGACCACTTTTTGTGAAGGTTTATCCAAGAGAACCAAGGATGTACAGGCTGGTCTTGATATACCCGCTATCCAGGATGATCTTATCACCTTTGCCCTACAGGTTGATCATAAATTTCGGGAACATGCCAAGGAAATCTGCCGTGTGAAGAAACCTATCCTCCTGGCTCCATCCTTCCAGAGGCTATTTGCTTCCCAGGTTCCTGTTTCCACTCCTGTTCCTGAGCCTTCATAAGTAATCAGTGTAAAATCATCTGATCTACGATGTGAAATCTTCAAGTCAAGGTCCTGCGTGGAGGAGCAGAGCACTTTATCCAAACTTGTCCTTTGACACTGAAACCCTCTTGCCTGGGCTTTGTAGAAGGGATTACCCTCAGCAGAAGCAAGCCTTCTTCCTCTTCCTCGTTCCAGTCCATGTCCACATTGTTTGGAGAACTTCAACTCCTTTAGGCTACATTCACATAACCGTTCCGTTTTTCTGGTCCGCAAAAACGGTTCATTTTTTTCACGTATGCATCTGTGTGTCATCCGTGTGCCTTCTGTTTTTTTTGCGGACCATAAAAAAACAGAAGCAGCTATAAAAATAATTAGATGGGTAGATATAGAGATGGATAGATAGATATAGAGACAGAGAGATAGAGGGATTGATTGATGGATGGATGAATGAATGGAGGCATAGATAGAAAGATAGATAATAGATGAGAAAGACATATATAACGTCCCAACCCCCTGCATATACTAAGCTGGCACCCTTTAGTGACTTTAGTGGCACTAAAGGGTGGCACTAAAGGGTGCTTAGCCTTGTATTTAGCCAAAAAATAAATAAATAATTAAAAAAAAAAAAAAACCTGGGGTCCCAATTAAATAAATAATTTAAAACAAAAAACGTGGGGTGCCCCCCAAATTGGATCACCAGCCAAGGTAAAGCGGACAGCTGTGCTCTGGTATTCTCAGACTAGGGAGGTCCACCGTTATTGGACACTCCCCAGCCTAAAAATAGCAGGCCACAGCGGCCCCAGAAGTGACGCATCCATTAGATGGCAAAGTGGCAAACGGGGTAATATATGGGGTTGATGCCAGATGTGTAATGTCACCAAGCAGCAAGCCGTGGGGTTAGTGATGTCATGCGTCTATCAGATACCCGACATCACTAACCCAGTCAGTAATTAAAAAACAATAGACAACAAAAAAAGTTTTATTTGAAAAAACACTCCCAAAAACATTCCCTCTTTCACCAATTTATTGAAAAGAACAATCAAATCCGGGTCTAGCATAATCCAGTAAGGGGGTCCCACGACGATCAATACCATAGTCACTGTCCCAGTCAATGAAGAACAGAACATTCCCCATTGGCTGGGAGAGTAATGCAGTGACCTGAGCTAACATCAATAGGTCAGCCCAGGTCATTGCAGGGAATGATCAGCGCTGCTGTCAGGTGGTTAGATTAGATCATTACCTGCTGTGACGATCTCCTGCACTCCTGACGTCAGCGCTGTCACTGACTTCCATTGTCCGCCGCGTTCACAGTGAAGAATCGCGGGAGCCCATGACGTCACCGCTAGTGACAGTCTCGGGCCGCCCGCGAGACGTGATGTGAGAACACGGCGGGTATAGAAGGCAGTGACAAGCGCTGACATCAGGAGTGCAGGAGATCATCACAGCAGGTAATGATCTCATCTAACCTCCTGACACACTCGTGTGCGGGCAGCCGTGGGGCTGGCAGGGAGCGGGACAGAGACTGCACAGGTACCCGACGGAGGTCACACGGAAGTGCTTCTGCATGGCTTCCAGGGATTTTGGGGGCCCATTGACTTATATTGAGTCACGGTCCGTTATTACGGAACAGAATAGGACATGTTCCATAATAACGGAATGGACATACGGCATCCTATGTGTGTTTTGTAGGATCAGATGCACACGGAAGTTCTTCTGTGTGCCATCCAATCCTTCACAAAAGACATTGAAAAGATAGTCCTGTCAGTAGGTCCGCAAAAAAAACAGGAATTAACCAGGACAAATGGAACGGTCGTCTGAATGTGCCCTTAGACAGCTCATCTGGACTCCAATTCCATTGGGAATTTTGTTCAGTGAGCTGTGGTCGAATGTTACCAGATTCCCATCCGGCGCCTTCTGAAGCCTTTGCTGGTGTCGTCTGTGGATGGAATGCTCCTGTCTGAACCCAGACGCTTCATTCCTGAGCCTGTAGAGTTATGTATGGGAGATACTAATACATATATATAAATATATATATATATATATATATACAGTTAGGTCCAGAAATATTTGGACAGTGACACAATTTTCGCGAGTTGGGCTCTGCATGCCACCACATTGAATTTGAAATGAAACCTCTACAACAGAATTCAAGTGCAGATTGTAACGTTTAATTTGAAGGTTTGAACAAAAATATCTGATAGAAATTGTAGGAATTGTACACATTTCTTTACAAACACTCCACATTTTAGGAGGTCAAAAGTAATTGGACAAATAAACCAAACCCAAACAAAATATTTTTATTTTCAATATTTTGTTGCGAATCCTTTGGAGGCAATCACTGCCTTAAGTCTGGAACCCATGGACATCACCAAACGCTGGGTTTCCTCCTTCTTAATGCTTTGCCAGGCCTTTACAGCCGCAGCCTTCAGGTCTTGCTTGTTTGTGGGTCTTTCCGTCTTAAGTCTGGATTTGAGCAAGTGAAATGCATGCTCAATTGGGTTAAGATCTGGTGATTGACTTGGCCATTGCAGAATGTTCCACTTTTTTGCACTCATGAACTCCTGGGTAGCTTTGGCTGTATGCTTGGGGTCATTGTCCATCTGTACTATGAAGCGCCGTCCGATCAACTTTGCGGCATTTGGCTGAATCTGGGCTGAAAGTATATCCCGATACACTTCAGAATTCATCCGGCTACTCTTGTCTGCTGTTATGTCATCAATAAACACAAGTGACCCAGTGCCATTGAAAGCCATGCATGCCCATGCCATCACGTTGCCTCCACCATGTTTTAGAGAGGATGTGGTGTGCCTTGGATCATGTGCCGTTCCCTTTCTTCTCCAAACTTTTTTCTTCCCATCATTCTGGTACAGGTTGATCTTTGTCTCATCTGTCCATAGAATACTTTTCCAGAACTGAGCTGGCTTCATGAGGTGTTTTTCAGCAAATTTAACTCTGGCCTGTCTATTTTTGGAATTGATGAATGGTTTGCATCTAGATGTGAACCCTTTGTATTTACTTTCATGGAGTCTTCTCTTTACTGTTGACTTAGAGACAGATACACCTACTTCACTGAGAGTGTTCTGGACTTCAGTTGATGTTGTGAACGGGTTCTTCTTCACCAAAGAAAGTATGCGGCGATCATCCACCACTGTTGTCATCCGTGGACGCCCAGGCCTTTTTGAGTTCCCAAGCTCACCAGTCAATTCCTTTTTTCTCAGAATGTACCCGACTGTTGATTTTGCTACTCCAAGCATGTCTGCTATCTCTCTGATGGATTTTTTTCTTTTTTTTCAGCCTCAGGATGATCTGCTTCACCTCAATTGAGAGTTCCTTAGACCGCATGTTGTCTGGTCACAGCAACAGCTTCCAAATGCAAAACCACACACCTGTAATCAACCCCAGACCTTTTAACTACTTCATTGATTACAGGTTAACAAGGGAGACACCTTCAGAGTTAATTGCAGCCCTTAGAGTCCCTTGTCCAATTACTTTTGGTCCCTTGAAAAAGAGGAGGCTATGCATTACAGAGCTATGATTCCTAAACCCTTTCTCCGATTTGGATGTGAAAACTCTCATATTGCAGCTGGGAGTGTGCACTTTCAGCCCATATTATATATATAATTGTATTTCTGAACATGTTTTTGTAAACAGCTAAAATAACAAAACTTATGTCACTGTCCAAATATTTCTGGACCTGACTGTATGTTATATATAGATATATATTACAGTATATACACAGAGCCTTGCGAAATTATTCAGCCCCCTTGGATTTTTAAACCTTTTCCCACATTTCAGGCTTCAAACATTAAGGATAAAAATTGTAATGTTATGGTGAAGAATCAACAAGTGGGACACAATTGTGAAGTTGAATGAAATTTATTGCTTATTTTAAACTTTTGAAAAAAAATAATAAACTGAAAAGACTTAAACCCATACTATAATTATCTGAAGTCCAGCCCTGTTATGATGGGAAGTATGTGGGAGTAACTTGTGTTAATAAAAAGCTCATGCCAATTATGATCCTCGTTCAATGAAAGGAACATTGCTGTGTAGGATTGCTTCACGTTCCATTGTAATCCTTCTCTCCAGAAATCTGAAGCCATTTCTGTGACCCAGGTTCAGTCAAATTTTTGTTATTCCCTTTTATTTTATATAATTGTATATACTGTATTGTTTTGTTCCCCTTTGTAACATCTTTTGTATATCTTTGTAAACACTGCTTACTTTTCAGATTAAATATATAACATTTAGTAGCGTATGGCTTTGGGGTGTAATTTAAAGATTAGGAGGAATAAAGCTACCTGTAACGTGTGTCCAATCGACCTGTATAAGCAGAGACCCTGATTCCAGCGATGTGTCACTTACTTGGCTGCTTGCTGAAGTTTTAATAAACAGTTTTATCTGCTTAAGATCTATCAGTTCTCGAAATGCTGCTGTGTGTATAACCCACCCACACCACTGATTGGCAGCTGTGTACAATGAGCATAGACAGAAAGCTGCCAGTCAAGGGTGAGGGCGGGGTTATACAGAGCTTATGGAGATCGAGGATACATGGCAGCAGGTTTACTAGCTCTTTAGTGATAATCCCCTAGTGATGATACAGTAATTTTATCAAAACTACAGAAAATAGGCCAGTAAGTGACACATCATTGGAAGAAGAGTCCTTGTCTGCACTGATGACAGAGAGTGACAGTCCTGTAGTGTCCGACAATGGAAGGTCACAGCATTTGGCTGCGCAAAATACTCACTGACTTTCTATTATTTCTGCTGTTAGTATTCAGTGTACTGATATCTCCTCTGCTGGTTTTTCATCCTTTTTTCTTTAGGACCCAGGAGAGCTCCTCTTCCCTTCAGCTGCTAATAATCTTTATTTCCAAATGGGTTTAAATACTCTCATTTTCCCTGGACTTGGGCTGGTGATCTTCAGTTCTTTCACAAGCTCTGGATGCAAGGAGGCGGCTTGCACACATCAGTAGGATCGTTGTTGCTCTTTACCGAACTTCTAACTGAGTCGTCTAGAGATAAGTTGTATATTGTTTCCCCTTGTTTGTTAGCCTTGTGTACCTTTAGTGATTTGTAGGGTTGACAAAGAGCTCATCCCATCCGATCCCTACCTAGGGCCCAGATCATGGTCAGCCTAGAGTCAGGTATCCGGCTCTGCTCATAGATGTGGAACCTAGCTAAGGTGGTGAGGGAACCCAGGGCCCAGCGGTAGGCATGGACAGGGGTCACCATCTCCCACTTTGCTACACACAGGGTTTCCCTTTATCCGTTCACTTCGTACTTCCCCGTACCTAATGTGGCACTGTCTTTATATTATTCTGATTTTTAATTAAGGGGTAAACACTTAGTGACAGAATCCCAGAAAATTCACAAAACCCCAGCATAGGTATCATAAATGTTACTTGCTTTTCACAAAGAGATAGACCCCTTTCAGTTCTGGTCTCTTCTATACCCATAATCTAAACTGTAATAAAGGTTTGTGGGCAGAGATGAGCGAATCTAAATAGTAAAGTTCAGTGTTTGTACCAAATACAGACTTTATAAAAAAAATCAGTGTTAGAGTTTGGAGTTTGGGTGCTTTATGTATCCTAACCACTCGATCTAGCATCGGTGTGCTCGGGTACACTCAGTGCTCGGCCCAGTGCGAGCCGCTTGCAGTGTTTGAATGGCTTTCACGGGGAAGTAAAAACATTGTTATAGGATGTATTGTGTACAAGGAAAAAACTCCGTCATCCCTCCCCCGGTAATAAATACTCAGTTAATGGCTGGATGCATGTGGGCGGAGACCCGAATTGCCCAATCAGTGACTTCCAACAGGTTCAGGACCTGTCCAGTTCCCGATCTGAACTATATCTAAAATATAACAGAAAAAGCTGAACCCAAACTTCAATGGGTGCACTTATCTCTATTTGTGGGTAGCCCCACAAAAAAAATAATCCCTTTGATATCAGACATATAAAATCCTTTAGTTTTTTGATTACAACAATTATCCTTTATAAAAAATCATTTTATAACATTAAGAGCCCAATTTATGCGGGGGCCGCTCCTGATTGATGAAGTGGTGCATGCCTCTTCATGAATCTGGAGCGTTTGACGAGTGGCATGTGCCTCCTTGTGCCATGCTAGAAATATTACTTCCTTCAGGGACTGGAATGAGATTTCTGGCATAGGGAACGCCACAGCTTGTCATGAATTAAAGTAGCTGTGCTGTCACGCCCCCGTCCCACCTAAGCTCTGCCAATTTTTGAAAATGCCAAAAGCCACCAAATGTTGACACAACTTTCTGAATTTTTGAGACTTTTCACAGCTTTTGTGCCAATTTTTTTTAGCATAAAAGCTTTGATGATTTGGGAACAGAGCGTCTTAACAACTTCCACATATTTAGGATGCAGTGTGATTCAATTCTCCCCTCACTATTTTTGTGTGAAATGTCTACACTTCTGCCTCAACTCCAGAGGTTTACAGGCAAAATCATCACATCTAGACAATAGAGAAAGTTAGGCATGAAAAATATACAGTATATTTTACAAGCATTTATTGACAAAACAACAAGATTTGAAATGCAATTATATACAATGCGATATACTTATGAGTTCCTATCTCCAATCTGGTGCTGCGCTTTTTAGTAAATAAAGCAGTGGGAAACCTGAGATTAGTGAATTATCTAAATATAATCCAGTATCAAAAATATTCAAAAATATTCCTAAAGGCTCTCAAAAGGGCTAACAGTGTGTCAGCTAAAGAAGAAAATGAATATTCACTGCTCCCTACACCATAATCCCGCCCACCTCTAGGCAATGAAGCCAGCGCCAACCAAGAGGTGGATGGGATTATTTGCGTGGGGAGCAGTGAATATTCATTCTCTTTAATATTTGTCAAACAGCAGCTCTTGATATAGGAGGATAAGCCACTTATAATTAGAGAAAATAGCAATTCAGAGGCTAAAATATAGCTTTTAATCTATTCCATTAAAATTTAGATTAAAATATGTGAATAACCCAAAGTTCTCTGGATTGTTGTCATTAGATTCAGCAATCACGTTTCCAGAGAACCTATGATATAACAAAATGAACAAAAAAACACAAAATACACAACAAAAATTGAGTAAGTTGATTATCACTCCAATAAGGACAGTGGTCCAATAATATGAGTATCTAAAAAATCATCAAAAACAACTCAATATAACAAACATATAGTGCACGGTGATCCTCAAAGAGGAAATCACCAATTCAAATTTTGTAGAATGAGTTAGGAATGATCTCACCCATTCTTGCAGCTTGGGGTAAACAGGATTTCCTCTATGTGGGTCCACACAGCATCAGCTGGCCCTACCATTGACCCTAGGGAATCTTAATAACACCTGATACCCCAAAGCTTCTGCTCTTACAAGAACAGACCACATCTAGCCCTCTCTTGGTGCCCCTACAATGTTCCTGGCCCTCGTCCCTAGGGCCAGCTGATGCTGTGTGGACCCACATAGAGGAAATCCTGTTTACCCCAAGCTGCAAGAATGGGTGAGATCATTCCTAACTTATTCTACAAAATTTGAATTGGTGATTTCCTCTTTGAGGATCACCGTGCACTATATGTTTGTTATATTGAGTTGTTTTTGATTATTTTTTAGATACTCATATTATTGGACAACTGTCCTTATTGGAGTGATAATCAACTTATTCAATTTTTATTGTGTATTTTGTGTTTTTTTGTTCATTTTGTTATATCATAGGTTCTCTGGAAACGTGATTGCAGAATCTAATGACAACAATACAGAGAACTTTGGGTTATTCACATATTTTAATCTAAATTTTAATGGAATAGATTAAAAGCTATATTTTAGCCTCTGAATTGCTATTTTCTCTTTAATATTTGGTACACATAACAACCCAGCCGCTGGCTTACTGCTGTGGCTGGGCGATCACGTGTGTTTATTAGAGAATGAATATTCACTGCTCCCCAAGCTCATAATCCCGGGTGTGGGGAGCAGTGAATATTCCGGCAGCTGACGTCCGCGTGTAACTGGGGGCACATGGCAGCAATGTCATGCGCTGCGCCGCTTACATGCTGAAGTCACTTGCATGCATCAGAAGAGAACACCACGCACCGGGCGAGCGGAGGGATGGGGAGTATAATCATTTATTTTCTTATGTGTGCAGCGTGATGGGGAAATATATACACGAATGGGCCCGAGATGAGGGCCATATATACTCTACAAGGATGGGGACATATGTACTAGGACAAGAGCCATATATATACCAGGATGGGGATCATATATACTAGGATGGGATAAAGATAGGCAACATATATACCAGGATGAAAGACATATATACGAGCATGGGAGACACGCATACCTGGAAGGGGCCCAGTATGGGGGACATTAGTACAGAATTGGGGGATTTTATCCCCGTAACAGTGTCAGCAGCAGATTCTACCCATAACATTGCTTCATGACCACATTTTTTGCGTTATTTTTTCCCTATATTCCTCCTTCAAAACCTAGGTATGTCTTATGGTCGAAAAACTACAATAATTTCTAAAAAGAAAGAAAATGGTTCTTTTCATCACAAATCCTTACTTAAGGAACTGTAGCCGATTTTAGGATAAAACCCTTTGAATTATAGTACATCATGATGGCTTCTCCCGTGTGACTCATCTGACAACAGGACCTGATTAATGATAAAAACATTTGGCAAATTCCGAAAACAAGAATGGCTGCTCCGCTCTGCTGGTTTTCTGATGTCGGAAGACTTGATTACCAGTTAAACATTTCAATTTTTCACAACATGAAAAAGGTTCCTTCCCTGTGCGGCTTCTTCACATGTTTAACAAGATGTGATTTCTGAGAATTACATTTTCCACATTCAAAACATAAAAATGGTTTATTTTGTGTGATTTTTTTGATGGTGAACAAGACCTGATTTCCTAGTAAAACATTTACCACATTCTGGGCATGAAAACAGCTTCTGCCCTGTGTGAGATCTTTGATGCACAACAAGTTCTGATTTCCGAATAAAACATTTCCTACACTCTGAACATGAAAATGGCTTCTCCCCTGTGTGATATCTTTGATGGACAACAAGTTCTGAATTAAAATTAAAACATTTCCCACACTCTAAACATGAAAATGGCTTCTCCCCGGTGTGAGATCTTTGATGCTGAACAAGTTTTGATTTCCGAATAAAACATTTCCCACACTCTGAACATGAAAATGGCTTCTCCCCGGTGTGACATCTTTGATGCACAACAAGATCTGATTTCTGAATAAAACATTTACCACATTCTGAACATGAAAATGGCTTCTCCCCAGTGTGACATTTTTGATGCACAACAAGTTCTGATTTCCGAATAAAACATTTCCTACACTCTGAACATGAAAATGGCTTCTCCCCTGTGTGACATCTTTGATGCATAACAAGTTTTGATTTCCAATTAAAACATTTCCCACACTCTGAACATGACAATGGCTTCTCCCCTGTGTGACATCTTTGATGCACAAGAAGTTCTGATTTCCAATTAAAACATTTCCCACACTCTGAGCATGAAAATGGCTTCTCCCCAGTGTGACATCTTTGATGCACAACCAGTTCTGATTTCAAATTAAAACATTTCCCACACTCTGAACATGAAAATGGCTTCTCCCCGGTGTGAGATCTTTGATGCTGAATAAGTTTTGATTTCCGAATAAAACATTTCCCACAGTCTGAACATGAAAACAGCTTCTCCCCTGTGTGAGATCTTTGATGCACAACAAGATCTGATTTCTGAATAAAACATTTCCCACACTCTGTACATGAAAATGGCTTCTCCCCTGTATGAGATCTTTGATGCATAACAAAGGCTGATTTCTGACTAAAACATTTCCCACATTCTGAACATGAAAATGGCTTCTCCCCTGTGTGATATCTTTGATGCCTAACAAGGTGTGATTTCTGAATAAAACATTTTCCACACTCTGAACATGAAAATGGCTTCTCCCCTGTGTGACATCTTTGATGCCTAGCAAGATCTGATTTGAAATCAAAACATTTCCCACACTCTGAACATGAAAAGGGCTTCTCCCCTGAGTGACATCTTTGATGCCGAACAAGATCTGATTTGAAAATAAAACATTTCCCACACTCTGAACATGGAAATGGTTTCTCCCCTGTGTGAAGTTTTCCATGGTCAACAAGACTTGATTTCCTAGTAAAACATTTACCACATTCCAAGCATAAAAATGGGTTCGCCCCTGTGTGATTTTTTTTTTGCATAACAAAATTTGATTTCTGAATAAAACATTTCCCACATTCTGAACATGAAAATGGCTTCTCCTCTGTGTGAATTCTTTGATGCTCAATAAGATTCTGATTGAGTATCTTTTGAGTAAAACATTTTCCATATTCTGGGCATGAAAATGGTTTTTCCCTTGTAGGAGCCGTTTCATGTTCCCCATCCCTTCTGTAACTTTTATTTTGCATACAAATCTGTGATAAATCGTAATTTTGGACTTGTTTGAAAAGACCAGATGTTAAAACTTTCCGAGGAAGGACTGGAGGTATATCTGGGACAACAGCATGCTCTTCATATATATCATGTGTGATACTTTTATCATCTGTTTTAAATTCTGAAGATAATAGATTTCCATCTGAACTCCCAATACAGTCATCTGCTAAAAATAAACACAATGTTTTAATGATATTATCTTGAAAATACATTTTTTAAACCATAATATCAGAAATTAAATTAGGAAAAAATGTATTCTGAATCTGTTGTCCAATTTCGACATCTAAAGGCCGCTTTACACACAACGACGTATCTAATGATATGTCGTCGGGGGTCAAGGAATTCGTGAGGCACATCTGGCATCGTTAGCAACGTCGTTGCATGTGACACCTACGAACGAGCGTTAACGATCAGAAATACTCACCTAATTGTTGATCGTTGACACGTCGTTCATTTTCAAAAGATCGTTGCTCGTTCTGGACGCAGGTTGTTCGTCGTTCCTAAGTCAGCACACATCGCTACGTGTGACACCCCGTGGACAACGAACAACAGCGTTCCTGTGTCCTCCGGCAACGAGGTGGGCGTTACGTTTATTCGGCTGCTCTCCGCCCCTCCGCTTCTATTGGTGACCCGCTGTGTGACGTTGCTGTGACTCCGCACGAACCTCCCCCTTAAATAAGAGGTTGTTCGCCGGCCACAGCGACGTCGTTAGGACGGTAAGTAAGTTTAACGCGTCCTAGCGATATTGTGTGCCACGGGCAGCGAATTGCCCGTGACCCACAAACGACGGGGGCGGGTGCAAACGCTAGCAACATCGCTAGCAATGTCGCTGTGTGTAAAGCAGCCTGAAGAGTAGTCATGGGTGATCCCCCTGATGGTCGGGATCGGGGAGACTCATCCGATTATTTTGTAAAGATCAAGATCGGGATCGAGATAACACGATCTTGCGTCCGATCACCGATGTTGGACTTTACAGTTATGGGATGGGGCGGGGGAGGGGGGCTGTAAAATAAAGAATACACTCAATAATAAACATTGTCATTATACTTACAGGTCCCGCGACGCGTCCTGCACTTTGTCTCCCACCGCTTCTACTTCCGAGTGCGATGATCGCTGTGTCCTCCCGGTAACCAAAGGACCTTTTGTGACGTCATAGCCATGTGATCAGTCATGTGGGAATGTGGTATTATCTCATTGGCTACAGACTGGGTCACATGGCTATGACGTCATGCAAAGGTCCTGTAGTGCCAGCATGCTTGCCGGTACACGGTGCTCGCCCAAGTATCTCAGTACTCGATATATTTGGCGATTGCTGTATACCAACGAGATGCTCGGGTACATGCCTGCCCCCCCTCCCTGCATGTTGGCGCTCTTTACAGAGTTAGCCCACATGCAGAGATTGGCTGCTACACCCGGTGATGAATAGCGGCACCGGGAATCAGGTGATCGGAGATCACCATTGCTATAGTAACCCGCTTGTTAGGTTACTATGGCAACTGTGGCAGCGGCGACGTCACCGTTTACCAACCCGCAGCCTCTGATCACTCATTGAGTGATTAGACAGCGCGGGGAGCAGCAGCAGCGCTCTTCCACCCCCCTGTGCATTCTGATATAGCAGAGCTAGATCGGTGACAGAAGACTAGGATCGTGGAGGGGTGAGAGGGAGTAAAAAAGATGGAGTCTCTAAGTGTGTCTGTGTATATATTTCTATTAAAGTATTTTTTTCTCTTTGTGGTGTCTTTTTTCGAACCCTTTATTGGAGATTCTTAATGGCCGGGTCAAACTTGCTTGACATTAAGAATCTTGGGCTTAATACCAGCTGGTAAAACAAAGCTGGTATTAACGCCTTATTACCCAGCGTGCTACCCGCCACCAGGGCCACTGGAGAGTTGGATACAGCGCCAGAACATGGCACCTCTATAAAAGCGCCATTTTCTGGGGCAACTGCGGACTGCAATTTGCAGCGCATGGGGGGCCCAGAAAGCTTGGGCCACCCTGTGCTGTGGATTCCAATCCCCAGCTGCCTAGCTGTACCTGGCTGGACACAAAAATTGGGCGAAGCCCACGTCATTTTTTTTTTATTATTTCATGAAATTCATGAAATAATTTAAAAAGGCTTCTCTATATTTTTGGTTCTCAGCCGGGTACAAATAGGCAGCTGGGGGTTTGAGGCAGCCCGTACCTGCTTGCCGTACCTGGCTAGCATAAAAAAATATGGCGAAGTCCACGTCACTTTTTTTTTATTTTTGGCAAAAAACTTTTTTTAAAAAAAGGGCCTCCCTGTATTTTGATTGCCAGCCAAGGTAAAGCCAGGCAGATGGGGGTGGCAGCCCGTAGCCATCTGCCTTATGTGTGCTGAGAATCAAAAACACTGCGGAGCGCTTCGGCATTTTTTTTAAATTATTTATTTACTCTCATACAACTGTATATTGTGTACAATAATTATATATACATATATATATATATATATATATATATATAAACACACACACACACACACACACACACACACAAGAGACCACTGCAAAATTTTCAGTTTTTCTGATTTTTCTCTTTATATTTTTTGAGTAAAATGTAAATTGTTCTTTTATTCTATAAACTACTGGCAACGTCTCCAAATTTCGAAGCAAAAAAATTTGTATTTATTTTACAATAATTTAATTGTTACTCAAAAATATACCTATAAAGTAAAAAATCAGAAAAACTGAAAATTTTGCAGTGGTCACTCAATTTTTGACAGAACTGTATATATATATATATATATATATATATATGCGCACACACAATATATATTGTACACAATATATATTGTACACAATATATAGTATATATAGTTGTATAAAGATAAATAATTTTAAAAAATGACGTGGCGCTCCACAGTATTTTTGATTCTCAGTGCAGATGAAGCGGGCAGCTACGGGCTGCCACCCCCACCTGCCTGACAATAAAAATACAGGGAAACCCATTATTTATTTATTTTTTTATTTAAAAATATAATAAAAAAAAAATGCGTGGGCTCCCGCTGTATTTTGATGGGCAGTCAGGTAGAGCCCTGGCAGATGGGGGCTGGGATTCTAGGCAGCCTGCAGCCGCCCCTGCAAATGGCGCATTGTTTCTTAGCGCCATTTCCAGGCGCTTTACCCGGCTCATCCAATGATGGTGGCACACTGGGTAATAATTGGGTTAATACCAGCTTTGTATTCTCAGATGGTACTAAGCCCGAAATTCATGGTGTCACGCCAAATTGACATGGCCACCATGAATTTCTAGTAAACAGTAAAAAAAATACAACACAGAGAAAAAATTTATTAGAAATAAAACAAAGAAACATTTAGAGACTCCATCTTTATAATAAAAAAATCCTTAGTCCGACGTAATCCACAGGTAGAGCATTGTCAGCTTCATCACTCTGTACAGACACAGTCTAAACACAGCGAGAAGCAGAGAGCATTGTAAGCTCTGCTACATCGCTCTGTACAGAGCAAGAAGCAGGCGGACAATGAGCGGATGATTGCACTGGCGTCTTGCATGGGCATCACCCCGCACCGACTGATGTCAGGACAGGAGCGCTTCAGCTGCATGGAATGACATGCAGCCGACCCGCTGCTGTCTGGAGATTGAGCGCCATTTTGCGATGCGACACTCGCACAGTGACAGTCAAACTTCAATCGAGTCTATGAGCCATGGACTTGGGTGAACCCTGACATCACCGCGAACACGGCCAAAAACAGCCGATAACTGCCAAGTGATGAGCAGTGCAGTGAATACCCCCGGAAGTTAAGAGGACCTTTGAAAACGTCATAGTCATGTGACCAGTAAGTATGATCATAAAGTTTTTTATTTTATTAATGTGCTTTCTTTTTACAGCCCCTGGTCCCGATTTGGACCGATCTGTAACACAAGCTTTTCAGGAAAGCTCGTGATCGGCATCGTGGACTCGATTACTATGTGATCGGTACGATCTCCGATCTTTAAAAATCGGGATCTCCCATCCCTATCTAAGGGGTACTTTGCACGCTGCGACATCGAAAGCCGATGCTGCGATGCCGAGCGCGATAGTCCCCGCCCCCGTCTAAGCTGTGATATCCTTGTGATAGCTGCCGTAGCGAACATTATCGCTACGGCAGCTTCACATGGACACACCTGTCCTGGGACGTCGCTCTGGCTGGCACCCCCCTCCTTATTAAGGGGGCGGGTCGTACGGCGTCACTGCGACGTCACACGGCAGGCGGCCAATAGGAGCGGAGGGGCAGAGATGAGCGGGATGTAAACATCCCGCCCACCTCCTTCCTTCCGCATATCCTACGGGAGCCGCGGTGACGCCGGTAGGAGATGTTCCTCGCTCCTGCGGCTTCATACACAGCGAAGTGTGCTGCCGCAGGAACGAGGAACAACATCGGACTGTCGCGTCAGTGTAATTATGGATTACGCCGACGCTACACTGATGATACGATTACGATGCTTTTGCGCTCGTTAATCGTATCATCTAGGCTTTACCCACTACGATGTCGCCTGCGATGCCGGATGTGCGTCACTTTCAATTTGACCCCACAGACATCGCACCTGCGATGTCGTAGTGTGCAAAGTACCCCTAAGAGTTACATCTTCATTAATTTGAATCTCCCATTACTAGCACCAGTTCTCTGGAATGTGCTACAGGAAATAATCTGATTGATTGTCACAATATGACTGCAGGATAATGAGAGACAGGGGGCCCTTATACTGTCCCTCAAGCTAGGGGACCCTAAACTGTTCCTAACCTCTTGATTACCCCTGAAGATGGAGATGCCTGAGTCCTGTGCCTTACTATTCTCCTGACCAGATCTAATCTGTTATCCCCCGGGGAAGGAAGGGGCAGGAATATGATGGAAATGCAGAAAGGCAGCAACAAAAAGACAAGGGTTAACACCACAACAGCTCACGGCAATAATACACAACAACCACCCGTAAGTCTGGATCTCAACACCTCACCAGACCAGTATAGGTAACCTATAGATGGCATTAATGGAATAGTCCAGCGAGCATATACAGAAGGGGATTGATAGATACTTTCTCCTCTACAGCATGTGATCAAAGACATTAACAAGCAACCCAGCAGAGAATAAGGGGCACTTTGCACACTACGACATCGCAAGCCGATGCTGCGATGCCGAGCGCGATAGTCCCCGCCCCCGTCGCAGCTGCGATATCATGGTGATAGCTGGCGTAGCGAACATTATCACTACACCAGCTTCACATGCACTCACCTGCCCTGCGACGTCGCTCTGGCCGGCGACCCGCCTCCTTATTAAGGGGGCGGGTCGTGCGGCGTCATAGCGACGTCACACGGCAGGCGGCCAATAGAAGTGGAGGGGCGGAGATGAGCGGTACGTAAACATCCCGCCCACCTCCGTCCTTCCGCATAGCCGGCGTGAGCCGCAGGACGCAGGTAGGAGATGTTCCTCGCTCCTGCGGCTTCACACACAGTGATGTGTGCTGCCGCAGGAACGAGGAACAACATCGTAACATCGGTCATTCCCAATTCATGGAAATGACCGAGGTTACACCGATGATACGATTACGACGCTTTTGCGCTCGTTAATCGTATCAAAAATGCTTTACACACTACGATATCGCCTGCGACGCCGGATGTGCGTCACTTTCAATTTGACCCCACCGACATCGCACCTGCGATGTTGTAGTGTGCAAAGTGCCCCTTACTCTTGCTAGCCTGCCCAAGCCTGTGGTTCGACGCCTGCGTCTCCCTGCACTGCTCACAGACATCAGAGCAGTTAACATGCAGAGTACCAGAATCTATAATTTTCACAGATCCTGGCGCCGCCATTACAGTTGGCAAAACCTGCAAAAATCTCCTTGTAACTTTGATCCACAACATGGACAATTTCAAAGAATTTTTTTTCAAAGACGAACTTAAAATAGTTAGACAGATGCCGGATATTTAACGGGATTGTCCGGGACTGTAACGTTGATGGCCCATCCTTAGGTTTTGTAACCAAAGCAAGTAGCAGGGTCTTGCGGTCTGTCCAGATAAACATTAGGGCTCCAGTTCATCAAGACCGGCAATGGACACTGACAAATGACATCAGGAACTGAAGTGAGATTTCTGGCATAGGGAACGCCACAGTTTGTTATGAATTAGAGAAGCGGTGGCATCACACCCTTCTTCTGGCCAAGCTCTGCCCATTTTTGCAAAGCTGGTTAAAATTGGTGTGAACAGACACAGACACCAGCCTTTGGTCACATGATATGATGTCAAAAAGGTCCTTAAGCAGTCCTATAATTGGCGTATAAACACTATGACTGCTAGGAGAATGGGGGCCTGTGAAATTCCCCAGTTTGCTCTCCATTTCCCCTAATGCCAGTCTGTGTCCTGTTGAGTTCTTTTAGACTTCTGCAATTAAGAGACCTTTGGTTACATCATGTCACATGACTTTGAAGTCATCAAAGGTCCTTAAACCATCAACCTTAGAATACAACTCATGGGGTCCATAAGAGAGTGGGGTTCCTGAGAAATCGTGCAGTTTGATTCCTTCTAACACTGGTCCTGACTGTAACTAGGGCTTATTTTTGGAATAGGGCTTATATTTCAAGCATTCTCAAAAAATCCCATAAAATCATGCTATGGCTTAATTTCAGTGTAGGTCGTATTTTCGGAGAAACGGTATTCATTAACCCTCTGCATTTGCCGTCATAATGACATAGAGAAGGTACTAGAAACAAACAGCAGAAGAAGCAGAAGCAAAGAAAATACAGCTGAAAAACCCAGAGCAGAAAGTCTAAAAGTCTATTAGTACAGAAAGTACATGAGTAGATATCTCTTACTGGATAGAGCTGGAGGAAACACATCCTGAGGAACATCGGGATCTTCTTGTTTACAGTCCTGTGGGAGAAGAGGACGGGGACATCTCTCTGGTGTTGTCCTCTTACTGGATAGACCTGGAGGAGACACATACAGAGACTGAATTAATTCCTTACATACAGATAATTATAGGCCGTGTGTATCTAGTCCTGTCTATTACCCGGGGATGTGAGGGGCTGGGGAACCTCAATCATGACGTCCTTGTACAGATCTTTGTGTCCTTCTAAATACTCCCACTCCTCCATGGAGAAATAGACGGTGACGTCCTGACACCTTATAGGAACCTGACACATACAATGATACCGTCACCCCCGATCCCTTCATAGCGTTACTGTATAATGTCCCAGCATTCCCAGCAGTGTCACCTCTCCAGTCAGCAGCTCAATCATCTTGGAGGTGAGTTCTAGGATCTTCTGGTCATTGATGTCCTCATGTATCGGGGGGTGAGGTGGAGGCCCCGTGATTGGGCTCAGGGGACTTCCCCATCCCTCAGACACAGGGGCCTGACAGCGCTCACTAGAGGTCTTCTTCTCTACGGTGTATTCCTGGTTATGGAGAGACACAATATGAAATCTCACTACAGACATTTCCAGAGTCCTCACCTCTTCAGTTCTGTCCATCTGTTATTCCCATAGATAAGAATGATGTAATGTGACGTCATCAGAATCTCTCACCTCTCCAGTAAGCCGGAAGAGGATCTCTAGGGTGAGGTGTAATATCCTCTCCGCCATCTTGTCCCTGTCCATATCCATCCTTGATGGGTCAATCAGGAGAATTCTCTTATATAGAAGATCTCCACTGAGAGGATCCGATATTCTAGGGACCTGAATGGGGAGGAGATGACGATGTAACTGTGGCGCCCTGGACAAGCCAGGACGTCACAAGCACTACACCAACACACCCCACACTCCCGGTCAGGCACACCAAAGTCAAACAAAAACCCTTGTTGCCTCCCTCCAGGGGCTGATGTTCACACCAGGGGGTGGGCCAGGCGGTTGGTCCCGCCCACCGAGGAGTTCACAGTCCTGGAGGTGGGAAAAGGAGAGCAGATAGTTGGGAGTTGAGTGAGGAGAGTGAAGTGGTAAAGGAGCAGACAGAAAGTGGTCCGGGTGTGTGGCCCGGACGGAACAGCAAGGTTGGCAGACGGTGGTGACCGTCTGCAGGAGAGGCCTATTGGAGCTAGCCGTAAGGACCGTGGACGGGCGGTGGCCCGGCGATACCGGACCGGTACACAAAGAGAAGCCAGCACCATCCGGCAGGGGCTTACGGACCCCGACAAGGCTAGGAGTCGCCGTGCAATTTGTCAAATCCGTTAGCGAAGGGAACCTCCTGGGTTTCCCAGCAGCCAAGTCCCGACAGAAGGCAACAGTCCAACTGAGAGAGGGAGACACAGTCACCGCCAAGGCTACAGTTCTCAGGGCCAGAGCCTGCGGGCAAAAGGGGCTCCTTCAGCACATATCCAAGCTGGGGAGCGGGTTACCGGTGGGAACCCATTGGAACCGTACACACTACACAGGTGCAGGGATAGGCAGTCACCATCAACCTGCCGGGAGGAGAAACACCGCAGCCGTCTGTGGGACCCGTCCATCCAGCCGTTTGTTTTACCGGAGACTCTGTGTTCATCATTGGCTGAGTGAGTACCACCGTGCTGTGCGGCACAGCGCTGCCCCCACGACCCTGCACCTCACCAGGCCCTGTAACCAGCCTGCCATCCATCCCTACCCCCTCACCGGGCCCCGGGACAACCAACCCCCTACCCACGGAGGGGAGAACTAACATCCAGGCTGCTCCCTGTCATCGCTCCCGGGATCCCCGTCCAGAGCAGCGGTGGTGTTACCAATCTCACCACAACCGTGGGTGGCGTCACGGACAATATCAAATCCCCACAATCAATTCCCCCTTTTCACTCACGGGCGAGGAACGCCGCTCGAGTCCCCGGGATCCGGCCCACCGCTCGAGCCATCACCGAGCAGCAGCAGCTGGACCCGAGCAGTGGGAGAGCGCAGCGTCCCCTCCTCCGCCCGCGACATAACATCATAAAGAATCCGGTGTAATAATACAATTACTGGAGATAACCATTCACTAGATAGGGATGATTGCCGCGCTGCCATGAGAAGTCCAGACTAACTCTGCTTCCTCATTA